>NC_056567.1:29972957-30016399 GCF_013358625.1 Macadamia integrifolia | reverse complement strand
CCCCCCCCCCCACCCCGCCCCCCCCTTTTTATTGTTTAATTTGTGAGATTGTTTGAATACAAATGAAAGCAACCATCTTACTCCACTGCTAATATTAATGTGCTGAGCATGCTCTATGCAGGATCACCTTTTGAAAAACCTAAGCCTCGAAGTTTAGTTAGTTTATGTATTGGAATTATTGGAGAACATCTTAATGATATCATTCCAGACCTCAGTGAGATTGCTGCAAGATTTCCTCCACATGTTAAGGTATCAGTTTCAAACTCTCATCTTGGGTTTGGATTTCAGTCATTAATTCCTATTTTGAGTGTATATTGATCTCGTAGTATTGCTGGAGTTTGCGTATACACAAATTTGTATAAGAAAATCTTTTACCAGCTACAATGTAAGATGGACATGGTTTGCTGTTCTTGGCTGTGGTGATACATATCAAACACACATACATGCCATGCTGTGGGACATGCCTTATGTTCTTTTTCTGTCCTAGCTACCAAATTTAAGTCAATCACCTTGTTACACAACTTTGGAACATCCGAGGATCAATGTATATGGTTGCCCTGCAAATACTTCAGGTTTGAGTGAATAATAGGCTAAACCGTGATGATCAGTATTCACGAACAGCTTATGATCAGTTTATTTGACAAATGTTTCCTGTGGGTGAAAAAAAAGAAGACATTATGTATGTATGTTACATAATTTCTCTATTTTAATGCTTATTTTGTGTAATTGGAAATTCCTAGTATCTTATTCAAGTGTTTTAATCTTACATCATTGAGCACCAGATGGCAATGGCAGCGATCGCTAGGAGACGAAAGTTGATGATGAGGTCCTCATTTCTTTGGCAGAAAGTTCCTGGGACATCCTAGATATCTCTGGGTCTGATGTTTCGGATCATGGCCTGGCAAGAGTGGAAGAGAAATGTAAATCTCTACGAGCAGTGGATATTAGGCGAGTTGGCTGATCTACATTTCCTTAATTCCTTTTTCAGCTAGGGAGAATCTAAAGCATCTTCATAAAATGTTTCATAAAGCCCCTCCCCCCACCCCCTACTACCAAAACACCCAAAGAGAGAAGTTCTAGAGGATTGGTAGGTTCAGACATGCTGATCCTGCATGGTGGGAAAAAGCTCCCTTCGGTTTACTCTAGTATTATCTTCCCTAAATGGGGTTGACACTACTGGACTTGACCCAACCCAGCATGAGCACAACCCTTTCATCCTTGTTCAGGTTGGGCATTTCCCTGAGGGTAAATATTAGGTCAATAGAAAATTTAAAAACCAAGTGATTTTCATGTTGAACCTGCCGAACCCAAACTTGAGATGTTTGACCTTTATTACTTTTTATTAAGATTTTCCCCTTCAACCGTTTTCATGTCTATTCCTGTAGTGCTAATTGAACATGATCCATTCATTAAATGTGTTGTATTGGGATCGAGGGTCTGTTTATCTGGTTGTGCTTCTGTTGACCCATTTAGCCCTTTTAATAAACAAGTGTTTGGATCAAGATTTTGTGTAATACTCGTATCTTGACACAGCATGAGAGTGCCATCCTGACTATTCTATGAGGCATTGCATAATCAAATTTCTGATGGTATGGAGCTGGTTCTTGTGCAGCCAGTGTCAAAAAATTACTGCTCAGGGTGTTTCAGAGCTTGTGCAACATTGCCATTTATTGGAGATACTAAGATGTGGGTATGTTTTCTTACTCAAACATTAAGTTGACTGTATTTATGTTTACATATTTGGTATGTTATCTACAGATATTCTTGGTCAGAACTTGCTAGAACCTGGATTAATGTCCACAAAGCTAGTGAACCCTGAAAATAGAAATACTAGGCTTGTCTTTTGGTTCTCAACCTTCATATAGGTGAAGGTATGTAATGAAAATGTGGCGAATGAATGCAGGCAAATACCTGACTAAACCAAAATTTAAAAAGGTCAAGTTAGCCTTAAAGATAGGGGAAAGCTGAGCTCTTCTTTGGGCGAGTCACTATTAATAATTGCCCAAGAATAAGTTCAACTCCTGGAGGGCCTTTGAAGAAAGGTTGATAGATTAAAGAATGAAATTCCTCTAAAGGCCTATGTTTGACTCCATTTTCTCTTAAAGGGAACAAGCCCCCTCACCCAAAACACACGCACACGCAGACACACATAGATGGGAACAAAGAACTGTTTGAATTTCGTACTTCTAGAGTTCTATAGTAGCATTTTTAATAGCAAACACCAACGAATACGAAAATAAACAAACACTGATCCGCACAACACAGAAATATTTAACGAGGTTCACACACCGATGTGGTGTCCTACGTCCTTGGGTGAAGAAGAAGATGTTTCACTATGTAGAAGAGATATTACAGTGGAAATCACTGCGAGAAAACTTGCTTTGAAACCCTAGCTCAAAAAACCCCCAATTACAACTACTTGCTCAACAAGACGAAAGTAAACTATACTCCTCCAAGTCGTGGGTCGATCCATTGGGTCACGGTCTATCAGGTCAAACCGTACCGCTCTACTTCCATCACAGATCTCAGGAAAAAAAATCCCATTCAAGTTGCCACCAAAATGTGTTGGAGCGGGTCATTCTTCAAAACGGGTCAAGAATTCGAGACAAACTTAACAACATCTAATCAAGTCCATCGAACCATTCACTTGCAAGCTCATCCAGGAGATATTTGATGGGGGATGGCCATATTATTTTATTTTTCCCACTTCTTTATTGATTAGATGGTGCAGAGATGTTCCATTAATGCTGGGAGAGCACCTAGTGAATCCCTGATTCAGGGATTCAAGTAATGCAACCTTGCAGTTGGAGGGTTGATCAAATGCAGATAAAATATTGCAAATCAGATTTCCCTTGCTTTTATTACTCCCGATCCATTGATTGAATTGTCTAGACCCTACTTTTGTCATACCATGCAGAAGGCTGGTGGAAAGGGAGGAGAAATACCATGCTGTACGTGTGGTTGAAGACTGCTAGAGGACCAGATGAACAAATTTAGATCATTTTTAAGAATTAAGGCGGAATGCTGTCTTTCTGTGCGTTCAATATATCCCCCCCCCCCCCCTCTTTCTTTAGGAGACTACCTTGATCACTTTATAGCCCCTTGACCACAATGGAGGGAATGATTGTCCTTGGATAAGCATGGTTTACCTAGTTTCGTTCTTTATAGAGAAGGTTAGTCAAGATGCCTTGAACACTATAATAAATTGTAGGATTTATAGTGTTTTATTATTTATAATACATTTTACCCTGGTGTTTCCTTCTTTTTTTTTCATCCTTTTTCTTTATCAATCCCCATCAAAAACCGCCTTGCCAATCAAAAACTGCCTTTCCAATAAAAAAAAAACTATGATTGAATCTCAAATGACAAAGGTAAAACACAAAATAATAATAATACAAAAAAAAGAAGCAGCAGAGGTTTGGGTTAAACACACGAGGAGAAATAGGGATCAAGAAAACAGGAGGATTCAATAATAGGTGGCCACTTGAAACTTCTAGTAATCTTTCATGTAGTATCCATTAACACTGTTTTACCTTTCCTGGCATCTAATATAGAAATATTTCCCAATTAGCTTGTGGAACACATCAAATGTGACAATTATCAATCCCCTTAAAATATTTCATATTATTCCTTATTTGTTCAGCTTTCACTAAGATCCCACTCCAGGTGAATAGTATGGGCTCTTGTATTTTAACTAGGGTACAACTTCATAACAGGTAATGAACTGCAATTCATGGTTGCAGAGGATGCCCCAGGAGTGAAGACACTGCGTGCAGATGTTTGGGTATCTTGAAGCCAGAACTGAATTATGTAGATGGAGAATCTTGGGAGGAACTTGATTGCATGGAAATAGCCAAAGGTGCACAGTCATTGCGCTGGCTTGAATGGGTATGTCGTCGTTCTTTTCTGACTCCCCTCTTTTGACAACTGTTATGTCATGAAACCCAAGGCACTCTTGACAATCTTCTGTTGATATTTTACCTTTTCTTTGAGATGTCAAGGGATTTGTCAGGACAAAGCTGACGATAGGTCTAAATAGCACCATAGAATTGGGTGAAAGAAGTAACTGCTTCCTCTTAATTTGCATAATGCTGTTTTGGCCCCTTTTTTGGATGGTGTAAATTATGGGCAAAAGGTGTGCTCTGTCCAAATTCATGGATTTCCGAAGTGCATGTTTGGCAAATTGGTAATTGCCCACTCCTTACACCCATATATGGTGGATGCTCTAATCAAAGTTTTTTAAAACTGGAACAAACTAGTGTTCAAATCTGAGGAAACCGGAACAAGGGTCTTTTTGGTCAACCTCCGGTCAAGTTTTAAAAACTGTCACTCCATTTTACTTTGGAGTCGTCCTTCACTTGTATTGGTAGTGTATCCTCTTTAAATGGCATCCCAGTGTATCAAATGTGCATGTGGGGCAGGCGTACCCTTGTAAAGCATAGTTACAGTGAAAGGAGAAGGAAGGAAAAGAGAAACAGAAACAGACTAGAAGTTAGTGATGCATACTAATTGCATGACCCTACCAAATATGAACACATACTTGGTTGAATCATCCAAAATGCACTCATCATGACATAAAAGTTGTCCTTTTTAGCCCCTGGTTTGTCATTCTTATTTGTTTATAAATTTGTTTTTAACTTTCTGTAGCCAAAAATTGATGACTCCTTGAAGGAAAGCTTGGCCGCGGAATGTCCACGAATAGTAGTGAATCCAAAGCCATCACCTTTTGGCTTCCAAGGGGTTGAAGTTCCTTTTGGAGCATTACCGGATATAGCATTGGATGATTCTATAGTCAAGGACATTTATCCCAGGATTTGGGCAACTTCTTTGGTTGAATCAAGTGTGATAATTCCATCTGTTTCTACTCCCAATGAAATATCCATGGTTGAAAAGTTCAGGCTTGCATTTGTTGAGAGGGAGGCCCACTTAGCCCCAAAAAGAGCAAAGAATGTGAGGCAGAATCGACGGCGTTAAGGCGGGGAGAGGGTGACCAATAGTACAGATGCCAAGTCAATTGCTCTGGCTGCCCAATTGATGAAATCCCTACACCTTAGGATCTGATGGCTGGATTCTTTGAACCTCCTGTTTTTCTCCTTTTAGAGATTGTGTTCCTTTTTAATGCTCAGAAAAAGTTCAGCAGTGTTGTAAAATTATATTCCAAGAACTGTGAAAGGTCATCCTTGTCTCTTGGTTTTTCTTTGTTGTTTTTGTATAGGTAAACAGTAACTTGTTGAGTTGATGCACAAACAATGGTGTGACTTGTGAGTACTGGCATCTTCTTGTGCATTTGACAAAGTTATGATGCATAATTGTTGAAGGAAGAATGTTTTAAGTTCCAACTGGTAGAAATGCAAGATACCCTCTTCCAATTGCAGAAGGTTTTGGTGTTTTTCAACCTCTAAGGAGGCACCCAAAGAAGTTATCCATTTGAACCAAAGTCAGTTTTAAAGGCCTAACTAGTGCAGTCTCTCAGATCTTGCTTGAAATGTTTGTTGGCAATTTCAGATTACAATCTTTTTTCATTGAAGATCCCTTCACCATTTTTGGATTTTCTCTTTCCTCTCTATATGCTGTCTCTGTATGCGGTTTGTGTAGATTGAAATTTGAAAAAGTTCCAGAGCGTTAACGTTTGATAAACCATATTAATATTGATATTTGGGACGGAACCATTTTCGTATGGGATTGATCCACATGATGGAATCCACCCAAAGGACCTCATGGTGAGCATGGGCTTTTTGCGTATCATGGCTCACCAGCTGTGTACTAGTGAGGTTTTTATGTCACTCTGTTTCTTGTTTCTCTTTCTCTCTCCTTTTGGAGACGCACTAGTGAAGAGAGAGATAGACAAAACCATCACTGTTACTCCCGGCACTGAAGAGGATCCTAATACGCGTGCAAAAGCATAGCAGGATTGACCCTTATTTTCAGTAAGTCCAAACAGAACTTAAGGGAGCCAAAGTGCCAAACTCATTAAAATCTAAGGGTGTTAATCGGTTTGGTTTTGGTGTAGATGGTTTGATGCAAGATTTTTTTAAAACAAATTCGAATCATTTAATAAACGGTTTCATATATTAAAATTGAAACCATTTATAAACGGTTTCGGTTTAAACAGTTTTAAATGATAAAATGATTTTCTTATGTTCTCTAATTTTTTATCCAAACAACTTTTTTACCTTTAAAATTTTTAGTGAAATTAATGCAAATTGTCACATTAAAATGAATTATCTATTGTTATATTTGTTTTTTTTAATAGTTATTTAATGTAAACTTTTTTTTTTATTGAAATGTATATAAATAAACATTGAATGACTTAAATTTACTATGTATATGTTAATCGGGTTTAACGATTTATTTAAATGATTTATTAATGATTAAATTTTAAAATAAAATAAAAATCATGATTTTAATTTTAAAATTAAATAGAATAATTTAATAAATAGTTTCATGGATTCGATTTTGATTTCCATTTCAAATTCACATCCTTAAAATCAACCAAGAGGCAACAAGTGAATTTTTTTATTTTTTTCTCTCTTAAAAAAAAATAAGAATAAAAATAAAAATAAATAAGTGAGGCGGTAATTGGTGGAATTGTTCGAATGGTTGTTCCTTGATGAGGAATGTCCAAACAGACCCTTAAATAAAATCTTGGAAAGGGAAATAGAATCCCGTATTCCCGTTCCATCTTTCTTCGCGGACGCCTTCCTTCTCCTTTGCATTTACCTTTACCTTTACCTTCTCACGTTACAGACGATTCTATAATCTTTCGATCTCAGATGGAAAAGGCAAAACCTGCGGCCTTAACGTATTCATTGCAGAAGCGGGATCATAGTGCAGAAGTCAAATTCAAAATCCCTCAACCCTATAGTATGTATCACGGAACCCATCTATGTAGCTATCTTCTCTTCGCTTCCTCTTAATTTACTTCCCTTCAAACTTGCAGAGAAGATTAATTGTAATTTTTTACTTGTAGGATCTCAATTTAAACTT
This sequence comes from Macadamia integrifolia, assembly GCF_013358625.1. NCBI lineage: Eukaryota > Viridiplantae > Streptophyta > Magnoliopsida > Proteales > Proteaceae > Macadamia > Macadamia integrifolia. The sequence goes on along the minus strand of NC_056567.1, from coordinate 30,009,412 downwards.
GGGAGTTTGTTTCTTTTTCTCTCTGTATTTTTTCCCCGGGGATTGCCATATAAATTGTAAACTTGTGAACATCTTAATTTTGAGTTTTCGATGGTTTCGGTTGCTAATCCCCTTACCCTTTCTTCGTCCTCTCAAAATTTTATTTAATTTTTGTATATTTTCCGATTAATAGCTTCACTGCTGGATTATAAATGCGTTAGAACGCAATCTTCGCGTCAAGTTCTATCAATTTTAGGTATGATCCTGTTTCTGTATAAGTAGCCATCGCCGGTGAATTTGTAGAGGAGCTTATCATATTTTTGGAATGGTAGGAATAGAGATCCCCCACCTACTAAACTTTGATTTTGAAGCATTACTTAGTAAAATGGTATTAAGGTATAAAGCTTCAAGCACCCAACACTGTAATAGAAACATCATTAAAAAAAAAAAAAAAAAAAAAAAAAAAAAAAAAAAAAAAAATCTTGTTTAACTTGTGAGATTGTTTGAAGAAAAATGAAAGAGACCATCTTTTCGAGTATCTTACTCCACTGCTTATATTAATGTGCTGAGCATGCTCTATACAGGATCACCTTTTGCAAAAGCTAAACCTCCAAGTTTAGTTAGTTTATGTATTGGAATTATTGGAGAACATCTTGAAGATATCATTCCAGACCTCGATGATATTGCTGCAAGCTTTCCTCCACATGTTAAGGTATCGGTTTCAAACTCTCATCTTGGGTTTTGATTTCAGTTATTAATTCATATTTTGAGTATATATGATCTCGTAGTATTGCTGGAGTTTGTGTATACACACATTTGAATTGGGAAATTCTTTTACCTGCTACAATGTAAGACGGACGTGGTTTGCTGTTCTTGGCTGCGGTGATACAAATCAACACATATACATGTCATGCTGTGGGACATGCCTTATGTTCTTTGTCTATCCTAGCTACCAAATTTAAGTCAATCAGCTTATAGCTGTAGCTTGCATATTGCCCTTGTTACACAACTTTGGAACATCCAAGGATCAATATAGATGGTTGCCCTGCAAATACTTTTGGTTTGAGTTAATAATAGGCCAAACCATGATGATCAGTATTCACGAACTGCTTGTGACGAGCTTGTGATCAGTTTAGTTGACAAATGATTCCTGTGGGTGAAAAAAATAAATACATTATGTATGCATGTTATGTAATTTCTCTATTTTAATGGTTATTTTGTGTAATTGGAAATTCCTAGTATCTTATTCAAGTGCTTTAATCTTATATCATTGAACACCAGATGCCAATGGCAGCGATTGCTAGGAGACGAAAGTTACTCAATGATGATGTCCTCATTTCTTTGGCGGAAAGTTCCTGGGACATCCTAGATGTCTCTGGGTCTGATGTTTCTGATTATGGACTGGCAAGAGTGGCTGAGAAATGTAAATCTCTGCGAGCTGTGGATATTAGGTGAGTTGGCTGATCTACATTTCGTTAATTCCTTTTTCAGCTAGGGAGAATCTAAAGTATCTTTCCTGTAAAGTTTGTAACCATTGGATTACCAGTACACATGGAATGGGTTTGAAGAGGTGAGGCCTACCTACCTTTCAAATGGGTCTTCGCTTGGGATATGTTATAACTTGTGAATCGTCAGAAAATGTTTCATAAAGCCCCTTTTCTCACACCCCGACAACCAATACACCAAAAAGGAGGTTCTAGAGGATCAGTAGGTTCAGTCATGTTGAGCCTACATGGTGGGAAAAGTTACCTTGGTTTTACTCTAGCAATTATCTTCCCTAAATGAGGTTGACATTACTGGACTTGACCCAACCCAGCATGGGCACAAACCTTTAATCCTTGTTAGGTTGGGAATTTTCCTGAGGGTTAATTATAGGTCTACACCAAATTAAAAAGCAAGTGATTTTCATGTTGAACCTGCCAAACCTGAACTTGAGATGTTTAACCTTTATTATCTTTTATTAAGATTCTCCCCTTGTTCTACCGTTTTCATGTCTATTCCTGCCGTGCTAACCGAGCATGATTCATTAAATGTGTTGTGTTTGGATCGGGGGTCTACTTATCAGGTTGTGCTAGCCCTTTTAATAAACAAGTGTTTGGGTTGAGTCATTTTGTGTAATATTCACATCTTGACACAGCATGAGACTTGATACAACATGAACGATTGCCGTCTCTTGTGTATTTATGCCCTCTTGACTATTCTATGAAGCATTGCATTATGCAATTTCTGATGGCATGGAGTTGGTTATTGTGCAGCCGGTGCAGCAAAATTACTCCACAGGGTGTTTCAGTGCTTGTGCAACATTGCCATTTATTGGAGATACTAAGATGTGGGTATGCTTTCTCACTCAAACGTTTAAGTTGACTGTGTTTCTGTCTACATTTTTGGTTATCTACAGATTTCCTTGGTATAAATTTTTAGGACCTGGATTAATGTCCACAAAGTTAGTGAACCCTGAAAATAGAAAGACTAGGCTGGTCTACTGGGTTCTCAACCTTCTCATACTTGAAGGTATGTAATGGAAAAATGGCATATGAATGCTGGTAAATAGCTGGCTAAACCAAATTTTAAAAGGTTCAATTTAGCATTAAAGGCTGGAGAAAGCTGAGCTCTTCTTTGGGTGAGTCAATTGTAATAATTGCCCCAGAATAAGTTCAACTTCATATAGTGAGGGGCCTGAAAGGGCTTTGAAGAAGAGGGTGATAGAGATTAAAGAATGAAATTCCTCTGAATGCCCATATTCAACTCCAGTTTATCTAACAGGGAGTACCCACCCCCCCCCCCCCAAAAAAAAAAAAAAATAGACCACCCATCAGACGCACATGCACAGAGAACTGTATGAATTTCGTGCTTCTAGAGTAGCACCTCATCAAGTCCATTGAATCATTCACTTGCAAGCTCGTCCAGAAGATTTCTGATGGGTGATGGCCATATTATTTTAATTTTTCCCCCTTCTTTGTTGATTAGATGGTAAAGAGATGTTTCATTAATGCTGGGAGAGCACCTAGATCCCTGATTCAGGGATTCAAGCGATGCAACCTTGCAGTTGGAGGGTTGATCAAATGCTGATAAAATATTACAAATCTGTTTTTCCTTGCTTTTATTACTCCCCGACCCATTGATTGAATTGTCTAGACCCTACTTTTTCATACCATGCGGAAGGCTGGAGGAAAGGGAGCACTAATTCCATGCTGTATGTGTGGTTTAAGACTGCTAGAGGACCAGATCAACAAATTAGATCATTTTTAAGAACTAAGGCAGAATGCTGTCTTTCTGTGCGTTGAATTTATTTTTCCCCCTTTTTAGGAGTACTTTCGATCACTTTATAGCCCCTTGACCATCCTTTAATTAGAATCGGGCTGACGTGATTCTGAACATAATGCAGAATTGTGGTCCTTGCATAAGCATGGTCTGCTTAGTTTTGTTCTTTATAGACAAGATTAACCAAGATTTTATAGTTTAGGACGCCTTGAACACTGTAACACATGTTTGGGTTTACAGTGTTACAGGATTTATAATAGATTTTCCCCTGGGGTTTACTTTCTTCATCCTTTTTCTTTATTAATCCCCATCAAAAACCACCGTGACCATTGACAACTATGATTGAATCTGTAAGGACAAAGATGAAACAAATAATAATAATAATAATAATACCCCCCACCCCCAAAAAAAAAAAAGAATCAGAGGTTGGGTTTAAAATTTAAATACACAGGGAGAAATAGGCACCAAGATAACAGGAGGATTCAAAAATGGGTGGCCACTTGAAACTTCAAGTATCTTTCATGCAGTATCCATTAACTCTGTTTTACCTTTGTAAAACCTGGCATCTAATACAGAAACAGTTCCCTAGTAACTTGTGGAGCATGTCAAATATGACAATTATCAATCCCAATCAAATATTTCATATTATTCTTTATTTTTTCAGCTTTCACTAAGATCCCACTCTGGGTTATTAGTGTGGGCTTATGTATTTTAACTAGGGTACAACTTCATAACAGGTTATGAACTGCAATTCATGGTTGCAGAGGATGCCCCAGGAGTGAATACACAGCACGCAGATGTTTGGGTATCTTGAAGCCGGAACTGAATTGTGTAGAGGAAGAATCTTGGGAGGAACTTGATAGCATGGAAATCGCCAATGGTGCACAGTCATTGCGCTGGCTTGTATGGGTATGTCGTTGTCCTTGTCTCCTTAATATCAACACATACTTGGTTGAATCATCCAAACTGCATTCATCATGACATAAGAGTAGTCCTTTTAGCCACTGATTGGTCATTCTTAATTTAATTAAAAAAAATTTTTTTCTGTAGCCAAAAATTGATGATGACTCGAGGGAGAGCTTGACCACCGAATGTCCACGAATAGTGGTGAATCCAAAGCCATCACTTTTTGGTTTCCGAGGGGTTGAAGTTCCTTTTGGAGCATTACCTGATATATCATTGGATGATCTTATAGTCAAGGACATTGATCCCAGGACTTGGGCAACTTCTGCAGTTGCACCAAGTGTGACAATTCCATCTATTTCTACTCCCAATGAAATATCCATGGCTGAAAGGTTCAGGCTTGCATTTGTTGAGAGGGATGCCCGATTAGCCCCAAAGAGAGCGAAGAATGTGAGGCAGCATCGACGGCGTGAAGACAGGGAGAGGGTGACCAAGAGTACAGATGCAAAGTCAATAGCTCTGGCTGCCCAATTGAAGAAGTCCCTACACATTAGGAGCTGATGGTTGGATTCTTTGAACCTCTCTCTCTTCTCCTTTAGAGATTGTCTTCCTTCTCTATGCTCAGAAAAAATTCATCACTGTTGTAACATCATCATCCAATAACTGTAAAAGGTCGTCCTTGTCTCTTGGCTTTTTTTTTTTAATTTCATTGTTTTTGTATAGATAAAAAGTATAAAACAATAGCTTGTTGAGTTGATGCATAAACGATGGTGTGATTACTGAAAATTCTTGTACGTTTGCTCAAGAAAGAAGGTTTCAAATGCCAAATTGGTAGAAATGCAAGATACCCTTTGCCAATTGTAGAAGGTTATGGTACTTTTCAATCTAAGGAGACACCCAAAGAAGTTCTGTGAACTTAGTTTCATAGGCCTAGTAAGTACAATCTCTCAGATCTGGCTTGAAATGCTTGTTGGCAATTCAGATTAGAATCTTGAGCTTTAAAGATATATTGAGCTGCTAAGCCAAGAGAGCATATACTTAACCATCGGGAGAGAGTAGTGACCTAGTCGCATTCATTCATTTAGGTGGTCTACGATCAGCTTGACCATTGGGAGAGAGTGATTGTAGGTCAACACAGCCTTTGCTTAGTTGCATGGGAGTCAGCTACAGCTCATGAGCAAGTCAAGTAGGGAGTAGAAAATCTAAAGTCTCTCTACCATGGACATCACTAAAATTTTATGGATTCGAAATCAATCTAATCACATGTATTAAAGCTACACTGGCGTGCCATGTGCACCATGGCACCTACTGTTAAACACACGCTAGAGAACCGAAGAACCGCAAACGCTGGTTCCAGCCATGAAGAGTGGTTAGGCATGCCTGGTTCTGTTTTACATGTATGTGAATTGCAAGAACAAAATATGAACTGTTTGCATTCCTTTCCAACCATCTAAGGGCAGAAGAGATGGCTTTGAGGGAGTTTTGAACCCGTCAGTTAGCTTCCGATTTCTACAATTGGGTAAGGGAGCAAAAGAGTTTTTCCAACAGTAGTCTTGATATGCATAAATAGTTCATAAACTGGTCAGTCAACTCAAGAAGGTTCAAAGAGGGCTCGTCTCTCATGAGATACTTGATAGTTGATACAAAACAGAGGTGTATCCCCATTGGAACTGTTGGAAGCCTTGATTCATAGTCATGTAACCTGTTTGTCATGTGTTGCAACTTTTATGCTCTAGTGATGGCAGCACTGATGGATTAAGACTCGTTTGTACAAAACATCCTGCCAGCAGGAGCAAGGCAACATATACAGGGTAGCATACAAGATACCTTGTAACAAGTAGTAACCAGACAATCCAATTAACGAAAGTGGGTTAAGAGAGAGATGGGAAAAAAAAAAAATCCAAAACACACTCGACTCAAAGAACAATAATGTTCTACATAAGATTTAAAAGGATAACTTGTCTACCAAACAGTTTTCCACATCTACTGACGAACCAAACTTTAACTGCACATCTGATCAGTCTTTGGTGTACTTCACTTTCAAGGGTACCATGCTGTCTAATGCTATACTCTATACCTTTTTCTTCTTTTTTTTGCCTTCTATTTTATACCCCTAACTCGAAAATATGAAGGCAAAAATCTCATTGGTAGGGCTGGCTGTGCAGTTGAAATATTCCCTATATTCATAATCTCAAACAAGCACAACTGTATTTTCTCACAGCTACCTAGAGAGAATCTTGGCTAAATGCAGGAGCTTCATGATTAAAATTTTACACTGCTCGTTACTGCTTGGCCAGACTCCTGATTACATAATGAAGAATTCCCCCATGATCAAAATATGCTAACTCCACCTGCATATGCATTCCAAAAATGAGTCCAAATATCAATTATGGAACCCAAAGTGAAATCACAGTAGTTCAAAATCCAAGATATTAATGTGTGCTAGTTTAACTTCTTGAAGCAAACAAAAAAAAGTTCATATCCCAGCAGATGATCATAGGATTTTGCAATAGATTCAAAGAGGTAGTTGCCCTCAGCTCTATAAATATGTATAAATAGTTCCAATTTCCTCCTAAAGAACGTAGACAAACCTACCTCTGTGTCAAAGCGGGCAGTGCAGATAAAAGATTTTCCAGTGTCAGTCACAACGGTAACATCTTGACCAGGCCTTAAGTCACTGATTTTGCTTGGAAGGTTGATGGTGTACCGTTCATGACCTGTCAGGCCGAGTGTTCCTGCATCCTCACCAGGCTTGAAACAGAGAGGGATTATATTCATTCCCACCAAATTACTACGATGGATTCTCTCAAAACTCTTGGCAATCACTGCTTTAACTCCCTGAATACATAAGGAGAATTAGGAACCCAAGTATAAAAAGAAAAAGTAATCCATAAACTCTCAAAACAAAAGGGACTAATTCCTTTCCATGGAGAATGCATGCGAACTCACCAATAACATTGGGCCCTTGGCAGCCCAATCACGTGAGCTTCCACTGCCATACTCTGCTCCAGCCAGCACAATGGTGTCCTGCCCGACAGCCTTGTACCTCTGGAAAAGGCAGTTTGTTAGTTAAAAAAAGACTACCAAGAAGCTATCGCTACACAAGGCTCTTTCTAGCAACTCTGCACCTACACACACCCACCCCCTCCCCCACCCCCCCCCCCCCCCCCCCCCAAAAAAAAAAAACTTGAGGAATAAAAAAGGAGAGGTGGGGGGGGGGGGGGGGGGGGGGGGGGGGGAAGAGGGAGAGGATAACAGACTAGCAATACTTCCAAAATTATTAAATATTCTATTGATCCAATGATCAAGATACTCTAATCTGGTGAACCATATCACAATTCCCGTTTTCAAGAAAACATGTAACAGATGGTCTGATATGGATTGTGCAGGAAATATTATTGCAATCAACATCCATTGCAGAATGAATGGGAGGTACAGAAACTATAAGAAAGAAGGCAATGAATCCAATTCAGGAATACGACTCCATGGTTTTCAAATAATTGAGGTACTCAGGTATGAACTTTCACTAAAGGATCAACCCCAGTAACACTGAAAAATTAAGGTAGCACCCCCATCACCCACCTGAGATACTAATGTGTGTCAGTGCGGTGACTTATATTGCCAAATACAAAACTTGATATGGTAGGTTTCCTATAGGAGGAGATACTCCAATTTTAAGGGTTATGCAACATTCTTTCAAGCCACATACTAGAGTATTAAGTACTCATCAAATAGCATTTCTTCCAACTCCCAGAGTAGCGAAGCTTGGCTTGGTAGAATTTTCTCACAACCAAGGCAGATTAGTCATCATTTTGCAGACCCCCTACCACATCATCCACTAATCATGTGGACAGTTTCAGGCTTTCAGCCAAATGGAATGATGCAGTCAAGCAACAGAAATTGGGGAACAAGAGGCTAATGAGATGGTATATCCTCCCCATAGGAGGTCTGGGTTCATTGTCAGTGGATTTGGGCCTCAATTTAAGAAGTCTAGGCTTGATTAAGCCTTGGATGGAGCCATGGGTTGGTAATATAGGTGTTGGGTTTCTGAATCAATTTGGTAGGTTGGGAAAGAATCTAGTCTATAAATCTGAAGACATATTACAGTGTAGAGGGAATTGGGTTTCAATGAATGAAAAGAAACTTTTGAATCTCGTGGATTCCCATGGTCACAGCCTGGAGGATTTTGCTATTGTTTGCTTCAATTTCTGGCTTTCGATCATTGTTCTTCCTTTGGTTTGGCTCTTCTCCATTCAGGTCAGACCTTGAACTTCTGCAAGTTATTTCTATCCTTATTGCTTTGGAGATCCAATACATTATTCTGTCAAGAAAAACCCAGCTTTAGGCATGAGTTCGGTAGAAATTGAGAGGGGATCGATATCCTTCAAACTTGCTCCTTTTGACCTCATATTCTAGTGGTTACATCCCTACCAGGGGGCGACCTGAAGTACTTAGTTGGGAAACAATCTCTCAGTCGTCAGAACCAAACCTGCAACCAGTACTGGTTCCTGGTTACAGCCAGGTTCCATTTCCACAGATTTATTCTATTTTCCAGGCTGGAGAAACAATCTGTGTTAGGGGTATTTCAGAGAGCAAGTTGCAGATGACTACCAATTAAAGTTTCAGGTTGAACACAGTTCAGACAAGAGAGTTCTCTCTTGGTGTTTCAAATGTGTTTCTGCTGGATGTTGTGGGTGCGGAGAGGTTGAAGACAGAATTTCAGAATTTGCAGATTTAAGGACAGATTATTTTCCAAGTTACATTCTGTTTTACCCCATTGCTACTTTTAAAATTCCAGAAAGTGCCTCCATAAGAGATCATTTACTATTCTGTCCTGGAATAAGTGCCTTTCCAAAAGAATCCAGACCTGTTCTAAGAAAACGAAATTCCCACTGAATTGTTGATTGAGAATTTTATTGTTTGGGACTGGGTCCGAGTGAACTAATTAGGGTTTTGGAACCCTAGGCCGCCAACATGGAATTCACCATGTGGCAGAAAAGATTTTGAAAATGGTTGAAAAGTCGATATTTTGAAAGGTTTGGGGAAAAAGTTGTTGATTCACATACAAGGGTAAGAATACAATTCATGGTGAGTCACACAATTGATTTAGACCATGAAATTTGATAAGTGGCCAAATCAAAGGGCCACCTATTTGTCCAACAGTTAGAATGGCCTGATCAACTTCAATGTGGGGAATTAGATCCACCCAACCAAGCTAGGCTACATTGACAATCCATGGGACCTTCAGTCAAAAAAAAAAAACCCTGAAAAACAAATGTGCAACAACATAGTATCAAGGAACTCACCATTGCTGCATCAAACACATAAAGTTTCTCCCCAGTTGGAATGTGAACTGTTTTTGGACCAATTTCTCCATTCAACAACTTGTTGACAAGGCGAATATTGGCAAAAGTTCCTCTTGTCATCACTTCATCATTCCCTCGTCGGCTGCCATAAGAATTGAAGTCTTTGGGACTCACTCCACGCTCAAGGAGGTACTTTCCAGCAGGGCTGTCCTTGTGGATGCTCCCTGCGGGGGAGATGTGATCGGTTGTGATGCTGTCACCAAAGTTGAGCAAGCAATAAGCATCCTGTACTCCATGGAGACCAGGTGGCTCCATAGTCATGTTCTTGAAAAATGGGGGCTCATGAATATAGGTTGAGTTAGGATCCCAAGAGTAAAGAGTGGAAGCTGGAACAGACAACTGATTCCACATTTCATTGCCCTTTGAGATAGCCTCATAAGTGCTTTTGAACATATCAGGCAACACACTCGATCGGACAACCTGAGACATTCAAGTTACAAAAAGTAGCATACTAGCATCAACAGTTCCCAAGCACGTTCAAGTTAGCAATGCTTACCGCTGCAATTTCTTCATTGGATGGCCATATATCCTTGAAATAGACACTCTTACCATCCTTCCCTACTCCAATTGGTTCCTTCGCAAAATCAATGTCAACCTGAAACGTGCGTTCGATGATCAAACAGTAGTTACAAACTGATATGGGTCTACAGTATACCGAGAGGAATGTACGTCAAATATGGGAGTATAAAACGTTAACCATTAGACAATATTTAGGCTTTTTTCTTTTTTTCTAACCAACTCCCCTTAATTCCTAAATGCCCTTCCGCCCTTGTGTCCTTATTCCTACCTATTCCTTGTTAGACAGGTTTAAGCCTCCTCTTGATCTGATTCATATGACTTAAATATTGTGTTCTGGGAACAAGATTCATCTGTCAATAGTTTTCTAGATATTTTCTGCAGTTGTAAATGAGATTCATAACTTGGTACATTGAACAGAATTTCCAAATGGAAGTTGCTGGAGAAAATGCCATCTTGGAATCTAATCTAAATTATCACAGAGAAACAATACAAAATGTTTCAGCGGTTCAAAATTTGGACCATCCACTCAGCAGTTGGACGATGGCACCATGCTTAGTCAAGCCATGCCATACTTCTTCTGTGAGTTGTTTTTATAAGAGAAAGAAAGGAAACCTCCATGCCAGCAAGTGAGATCAATTTATATACCGTGCCAGCAAGTGCATAGGCAACAACTAAAGGAGGTGAAGCAAGATAATTAGCTCTCGTCAAGGGATGCACACGACCCTCAAAGTTTCTGTTCCCAGAAAGCACAGCTGCAGCAACAATGTCTGCAAAAGCGAAATAGTATTACATTACATTAACAACAGAATTTGCCACTAGTTAATATGAAAACAAGCATGCAACCTGAGAGATAAGAAAGTAGGCAAGAAAGAAAGTATTAACTGTGAAGCATGACTGCAAACTACGCTTTAAACAATTGGGAATGCCTTCCTATGCTTTGGTCTAGTTTTATTTTAGTTTCAAAATATGTTAAATGAAAATACCATTTTCTGTAATTGCAGAAGCAACTGATTCATCCAGATCTCCGGAATTTCCAATACATGTTGTGCAGCCATAACCAACAATATGGAAGCCCTGCTGATTCAAGTACTTCTGAAGGCCACTACATATAGCACACAACCATAATTCAATAATAAAAAATAGTATAATAATAACCTGAAAATAGTGGAATTTCTTTACATAAATTGCCTAATGTACCTTTGGACCAAATATTTTGTAACAACTCCAGATCCTGGTGCAAGACTAGTTTTAATCCATGGCTTCACCTGATGACAAACTTTCAAGTTCAGAATTTGACATTGTAACCCTAATAAACCTACATGAGTTGTTGAGCAGGCCAGAATCTGAGGGGGATAACTTCAAGGCACCATGACTAACCTCCAAACTGAGCTCACAAGCCTTTTTTGCAACAAGACCAGCACCAAGCATGACAGTTGGGTTCGAGGTATTTGTGCAGCTAGTGATGGCTGCAATAACAACACTACCATGTTTCAGCTCTGCAGGTTGTCCATTGAATGAGAACTTTACAACTTTTTCCTGTGATTCCTTTGGAACACCAAAACCCTGCAAAATAATTTAACTGTTAAGAAATTTCAGATTGCATTAAATAGACAAAAGAACACGATACAGCTTTGTTCAGCTACTCACTTGAGCTGATACCGATGCAACACTAAACTACAAGCACATAAAGATATTACACTGATGTCATGTAACAAAAGCTGTCCAACTGGATCACCACATGCAATACAAGCTATCGACAACATGAAGACTAGCCAAAACACCAGAATCAAGAATAATCATGGCATGCATAGGCAGCTTAAACCTCACCTTGAATCCAACTTTATTGTCTAGACAAGCATGCCAATCAGCCTTCGTTTCTTTCAGAGGAACTCGGTCATGAGGTCTGTCAAGATGTTTAAAAAATATGTAACTGCAGGATACGATGAAAAATGCAGCCAGTGCCTCCACTGTAATAGGGTTGATAAGCATTCTACCTTTTTGGTCCTGAAACACAGGGTTCGACATCCCCCAGGTCCAACTCTAGATAAGATGAGTATACCCTTTCTTGTTGAGGCTGGATCCACAGTAACATACTCAGTTGCATCTTCCACGTAAAATAAAAAACGTAAACTGAAGGTTTCTTTTCCTTTTTCTTTTCTCCAGGGTGGAAGAGGGTTTGAGGGATGATAAGCATACCTCATTGTAGTCAACAAACATCTTGTTGGCACGCAGATAGGCTTCAACCATCGCCACCTGACACGCAAGAGAAGAAAGTTGCCAAAACGTGTATGAACTTCTAGTTCACATTTAAACCAACCTTAGTGGATGCAAGGTACTCACAGTTTCATCACTTCTTCCAGTCAGTTTAAGATATTGCAAAGTAGCATTATCAACAGGAAAGAAGCCCATTGTTGCTCCATACTCGGGAGCCATATTGGCAATAGTGGCCCTGTCAGCTAATGACAATCCAGCCATACCCTCACCTATGATCAAAACAACAATTTCAGATCTAAGATCCATCAGGAAGGAAAAAGTTTCGAACTTAAGAGACAAACATATGAATGGCCAGGACAGAAAAACATGCATTGAGTTTTGGTTCTTTCATGAGCAATTGAAATTACCGTAGAACTCAACGAACTTGCCAACAACACCATGCTTCCTCAACATTTGAGTTACAGTTAGGACTAAGTCGGTTGCTGTGACCCCATCTTGGAACTTTCCAGTCAACTTGAAGCCAACCACACCAGGTAATACCATGCTCATGGGCTGATAGTTTTGAAGAAATGAAACGTTAAGAGGTAATATTGAAACAGAACTTATATGTATGTACATGTGTAAAGAACCATGCATCTATGTATGCTGAAGACATGGCTGTGATAGCTAAAATTTATCCTTAAATACCAGTAAAATATATGAAGGGGAATGCAGTCCCAAGACATGAAATACACTCGATGACACACATAAGACAATCAAAGGTTTAAGATATCATCTGCCTGAATGTTTGCATACATAAAATGCATAAAAAATAAGTTCGCAACATTTTCAAGCACATGTCAAATCTAATAACCATAAGCCAGACATATATGAAGTTAAAAGATATAAAATGAAAATAGGATTGCTATAGCACATATGCACAGAAAGTACAATAGGATATAGAAGAATCCAGATGGCTATCTCAAGTATCAAGTGCTTCCATATGCATAACGATTATCAAGTTCAGTGCAAGAATCAGTAACAGAATGGTGTGGAGCCCCACAAGTGTTACTCACCATATGCACATACATCCAAGTGTCCACAATACCCAATGCAATGATTTGCTTTTCTTTTCGTTTCCATGGATGAATATAACCAAGCTTGGATTTTCCCATATTTATAGTTTTAAGTAAAAGCATTCCTCAGGCAATACAAATTACCAGGTCTCAATGACAATTCCCGAACATAATTTACCTGGCCAAGCATTGCTGCCTCTGCTTCAATTCCTCCAACTCCCCATCCAGCAACTCCTAACCCATCAATCATAGTTGTATGGGAATCAGTTCCAACCACACTATCAAGGTACAGCAGGCCATCAGTGTTGAATACAACCCGGCCGAGGTATTCCAGGTTAACCTGAGTTTCAACAGCAACTTAATCAGTACATAAAAATAAAAAATGATAATATTAGTGTGAGGAACCAAAGATCATTCCAAGATTTCATATATTTCATTTATTCTACTCATCAACTGATATAAGGAATAAGTAGAGAGAGAAGAAAGGACGAAATTCTACACATCTGCAATCTAAAGGTAGAAACAATGATATGTAACACTGCCAGTTCTCATGCTAAAAACACTCTTACCTGATGCACGATACCAGAGCCTGGAGGAACAACAAGCATGTTGTGAAAAGCAGTAGATCCCCATTTAAGAAAAGCAAATCTCTCCTTGTTCCTCCGGAACTCGATATCCATATTTGCCAGCACTGCATTTTCTGATCTCGCTACATCAACCTGAACTGAATGATCAATAACAAGATCTACTGGAACCTGCATGCAACATAATTTTGGAAGGCAATTAGAAAATCCCCCAACAAAAGGAAAAAAGAAATACAAGAGAGTGTAACACGAAACACCAAACAAATACAAATGATTCCAGGAATACACCTTACACTCAAACAATTAAGTTGGAGAAAAAGGTCATCTAGTAAAAGAACCAGATTGAAAGCAAGTGAAATTGATTCACACTGTTACAGAATCAAACATATCCTCTATGCTGTTATGTAGAAGGAACAACATACGTAGTTTGTTGAAGGCCGCTTCAGTACTTAATTCCTCAGTGCTTTCTTGATGGGGAAGATACGGATGCCGAACCCCTCACAAACTTACATGGAATGAAAAAGAAAAATATCACCTACCAAGGGATTAATCTTGTTAATATCACGGCCAAGATTGTTCATAGCATCCCTAATGCAAGCAAGGTCAACCACAGCTGGTACACCAGTAAAATCCTGACCAACAAAATGTAAGGGGTAAAATTCAACAGATATATAGCGAATTAAAACTCTTATGTTGTTAGCCCAACAATACACACCTGCAATAGAACACGGGCAGGCTTGAAAGGTATCTCCACTTGTTTAGTAGAAGTATTCTCCCAATCAATGATCTTCTCAACATCCTTCTCGGTGACTTGGAAGTTGTCACAGTTACGGATTGCTGACTCAAGGAGGACCCTGATGGAGAATGGTAGCTTATCTGAAATAAGAGTGGATTTCTGAAAGATTGTGCTTTTGGAAACCTGACTACGATATAAGAAATTTAGTGTATTTTATTCAAACTTCAAAGCTCAGATAACCATGACACAAGATATCCTTCAGTGCTTAGAAGGAAGAAGATAATATGTACCCATGAGGGGAAAGAAGAAAAAAGGATTGTCACAAACTCCAAGACCAATTAAAGAATAACAAAATATATAACTCATAGATAAGAACGACAGAATTGTTGGTAAATTTTTTTGAAAAGAGAAGTTCCAAAATATCTCCTTAGTAAGTTGGTTTTGGTTGTTCAGTCTCCGACAATGTTTGAACAAATGACCTCTTGGAAGTTGCTTTTTCAGGAAAGCACTTTTAAGTGACACATTGGAAGTGGAAGAGTGAAGAGAGGTTACTATATTGGAATGGGAACTTCAAGGGTAGGGTTCCTAGTTGAGAAGGCTCTCTCTCCTCCTCTCTTGTCGTTTTTTTTTTTTTTTTTTTTTTGGCGGGGTGGGGGGGTGTTATTGGATTTGTTTTCACACTCATGCATACTCCGAGCTAGGACGAGTAATGATGCGGCAAGGCGAGGAGAGGCTTTGGTGTGTGTAAAGTTTCTTTTATGCTCTGAAACGGTTTTGTATCCCGATTTTTTTTTTTGCCGGGGTCAGATAAGGTTTTCCCAACAGCAGTGGTTTCCATTACAGACAGAATATATTAAGTGCCGGAGTCCATCAAGGACTGTTCTGGCTTGAATCAGTCTTTGCCCAGCAATTAGGCTTGCTGGCGTTGGATGTGTGTCATCCAACGCATCACAAACGCCTATGGCTATGCGTTGCGTGCCATCCAGAAGGTATCGGTTGCCCGGTAACAACTACTTCATTGTATCTTCTCTACTTGAGAGACACATGTCTTGGGCCTCCTTGTACAGGTGTTTCCAATTGGCACCTCTCATCTATATATATATATATATATATATAGAGAGAGAGAGAGAGAGAGAAGACATCCTTGGCACAACTTTGTGTGTGTGTGTGCATTCAAACAAGACACCTCTATTTTCTTTGTTTCAATGTCTCTCTCTTAAAGTTTTTCCTTGAGTCTGGGCATAACTTCATAAGACTATGGGGTGCAGTAAGAGAGTGCACTACTACTCGTGGAAGCTAAGGGCTGTTTTATCTTGAAGAACAATTGGTACATCTCCCCGTTGCACCATTGGGGACATCTATAGCCTTTTAGACACTGTCAAGTGACATGACTCAACCCACATCCATCATTCATAGATACAGCAACATTTGTAGCACCATACTGTTTGTGATTACAATATGCCAACAGAAAGCTTTGGAGTGGCTATTTGGATACAATTCATACAAGTTATCAGTTCTCTCATTATTTCATTAATCATTGTCATTACTTTTATACAACAATAACAAATGGGAGCAGCAATGACACGGGGACTTACCGATCCTTGGATCATTCAGAGCGGGTAGGCTATAGTACTTTCCAAACTCACCACCCCCAGGCTTGGGAAGACTGGTTAAGATTCCCTTGAAAACATTCTCAGAAGCTGATCCACACAGATAAACACAAGGGAAAAAAAATTCAATTATCTCAATTCACTCGGACAACATGAGCTCAATTATTAAATCATTATACCTTTTTTCCATTTTAGGAGTTATCAAATCATTATACGATTCATAGCTTCGTCAAGTAATACGCTGAGTTGAATCAATTAATCCAAAAACTCCTCTCTCTCTCAATTATACGCAAAAAAAAAAGTCTTGTGCCGATAATTCAGAAACAAGTAGGAAGCAAGCAAGAAAGCTCATACCCATAGTAGAAATCTTGCGCTCAGAGCGTTTAATCACAGGAGTAGCTGTCCTAATCTGGGCCCGAAGACTAGCAGGGGATGTCCAACCAAGACCGTGGCTCCAGCGAGGAACAGAGTACCGGATAGAACGGAAAGCAGTACAGCAGCTGAAGGATTGAGATTTGAGGATAGAAGAAGAAGAAGAGTGAGGAAGAGGAGAAGCTAGAGTTCTGGAGATGGAAGGGAAGGATGAGAAACGAACCCTAGAAGCTCTGATGAGTGCCGCTGACGACGAAGCGGTTATATACATGACGAATGTTCATCAAAGCGGCAGATGATAAGGATGTAAAGTGGGTTTTTAAGGGAAGCAGCTGGGTTTCTCACACTAACCCAAATCGAAAACCCAATAAATCAGAAGAAGCTGTGAGAAAGATAAGCACAGCCCAGATTCCAGAAAGAACTTTCAATTACAATTTTGAAAATGGCAGCGTCTGGGCTTTCTGCAAATGAAAATGACGAAAATAACTTGTGTTCGTTATTCACCATTGTTCCTCCCTGACTGGGTTTATGGATTTCTTGGATTAGTAATAATAATAATAATTGAGAGAGAGAGGAAGAGAAGGAGAAAGAGGCGCGTGGAGTGATGACTGTAGCACGGTGACTTCTAGAGTAATGTGCCACAATTCCAGAAAGACTGAAAGAAGATTTGAAGGATTGGGATTGGGATCGGCCATTAGCATTTTGGATTTTCTGGAAGTGTGATTCAAAGTTGGCAAGTGGCATGGTCTGCTTCCAGTTCCTTCGTTCCTGCAAATGGGAATGTTTTAGCGTACTGAAGAAAAAGAAAAGATGGCTGACGATGAGGGGGTAAAAATCGTCTTTTCATTTCATAGGGTATGAACTGTAATTTTACATATTGTTTGGGCGTAGGAAAGATGTGATTAATAAGCCTTTTCGCTCCACTTAGCCCTATACTCCTCTAGGTGTATTTTAATGATAGGTTTTCTAGGAATTTGACGATCATATTTAGTCAAATACTAAATATGTAAAATTATCAACTTTTTTTTTTTTTCATTACGATATTCTCGAACAAGCTCCTGAATTATAAGTGATATCAATATTATTGATAATGATGATATCGAAGATGACCTTGATACTTGTGTTTTGGTGTCATAACCACGGCCTAGTTTTCCCTTTTCTGATCTTTCTTCTTTCATAGGGATAAGGTCTATTTCAACCGAGGTCTGAACTTGGTTCTTTTTTTGCTCATAGATTTAATACTCATTGTTTTTCTTTTTCAGAAAAAGTTTCCTTGAGCTCGTAACGGCTGGATTCTAATATGTACAATGGTGGAACCAACTCTGCTCTCGCCTGACATAGCCCTTCTCATGTGATTAGAAATTAGCAGAATCTTCATACATTATAAATATGTTGCCTAAACGTTCTCTAAGCTCTGATATCAAAACACAAGTTACTTGTGTTCATACGGAGCTGCTAACTATGATGTATGCCACACCTAATGGTGTCAATTGATTGGTTTGAACTGATTTTCATAGCCAAAAATCCGAATCCAATGTACATTATACAATTCAGAGAGTAATCGAATAATTGAACATTAGAGTTCGTATCCATATTCGTTTAGGGATGTCAATATCCAATCTGTAAATACCCCGATACAAACACATTCGATCCGTAACCAATTTACATCCCTACAGGACCATGGGTGAAGGATTGAGATTTTTTTTCCTTCCTTATTTTTTGGGGGAAGAGGCGGAGAGCTAAGGTTGTGAAGGGGGGTATTGGGGCAGGAGGCTATGCCCTCCCCCTGTAGTCAGCACTCTATTTCATATTGAGGATAATGAAATAAGCAGGGGAAGTTCTATAGCTTTTGTTATTGGTTGCCACCGAAAATTTCTCTTGCAAGTAGTTTCACTGGCTATTAGGTTGGGAGCAACAATGAAACAAGACAAAAGGAAGAAGAGAGCTCTTCTTCTGTTCTCCTCTTCCCTTCTCTGACTCCATCTCTCTAAAGAGCTTGTTTCAGCAAAATTGCCCAATCAAAATCATGTCCTGCTCCAATCTAACAATGTGGGTTTCGTCTAAACCTTCTCTATTTGATCCTACCACACTCTCCTTCTGCCCTCTCCTCAACCCATTCCGTCTCCCTTCCCATGGTTCCATGTCCAGCATCCCATCTCGCCCTCATTCCAAGAACCCAATTCATTGTGGTCTCCGCGAGCTCAGACAGAGGATCGATTCCGTGAAGAACACCCAGAAGATCACCGAAGCAATGAAGCTTGTCGCCGCAGCTAAGGTCCGAAGAGCCCAAGAAGCCGTCGTCAATGGTCGACCCTTTTCGGAGACCCTAGTCGAGGTTCTCTACAACATCATTGAGCAGCTTCGGACTGAAGACGTCGACGTTCCTCTTACCAATGTCCGAACGGTCAAAAAGATTGCCTTGGTTGTTGTTACGGGTGATCGGGGTCTCTGCGGTGGATTCAACGACACAATCATCAAGAAAGCTGAGGCACGGATTGCCGATTTGAAGAATCTTGGCGTTGATTTCACTGTTATCAGCGTTGGAAAGAAGGGTAATTCTTATTTCCTCCGCCGGCCATATATTCCGGTAGATAGGTTTATTGAAGGAGGGACCTTCCCCACTGCGAAAGAAGCTCAGGCCATCGCCGATGATGTGTTCTCGCTCTTTATCAGTGAAGAGATCGACAAGGTGGAGCTCTTGTATACCAAGTTTGTGTCATTCCTGAAGTCCGATCCTGTGATTCAGACTCTGCTTCCGCTTTCCCCCAAGGGCGAGATTTGTGATGTCAATGGCAATTGTGTGGATGCTGTGGAAGATGAATTGTTTAGATTGACAACCAAGGAAGGGAAATTGACAGTGGAGAGGGACACCGTGAGAACAGCGACAACTGACTTCTCACCCCTCATGCTGTTTGAGCAGGACCCAGTTCAGATCCTTGATGCTTTGCTGCCTCTCTATCTGAACAGTCAGATTCTGAGGGCATTGCAAGAATCACTGGCTAGTGAGCTTGCAGCTAGAATGAGTGCCATGAGCAATGCCACTGATAATGCAGTGGAGTTGAAGAAGAACCTCTCAATGGCCTACAATCAGAAACGCCAAGCGAAGATCACCAGCGAAATACTGGAGATTGTGGCTGGGGCTGATGCTCTAACATAGTTTCAATGATTTGGATGTGGTTATTGCTTTCCCCTTTTTGTTGTAATACTGTAACCTTGTTTCCCCTTTTTCTTTTTCCAGGTAGGTATCTTCTGATTCATTCAAATATGCTTGTGTAAGATAATTTCTTAGAACAGACAGCTTCATAATTGAATAACAGAGCTACATTACAGGGAGAACTGAATAACAAGATGTTCCATTTCACTGTTACCATTTGCTATTGTTTATATTCTTAGCAGTAATACTAGTATCATTTGATTTTGGAGTAAATCTGCTCCATGGATAATAGCCTTCTTACTTGTTATATGTTCCAATATTATGGTACAAAATAAATTATCCAATTATCAGATTTATGCATGATTCGATACTGCCTTTTCATCTAATTTCTCCTTTCCATGTTTTCTTAGTCCTAGTGTAAGAGGGGGAGTCAGTCTTGTTTGATTGTTTTACTTTTAAACCAGATCTTTGGCTCTCAGAAGTGATTTTTCTTTTTCAGTAATTTGTTGATGGAATGATGACTATACAAATACAAATTTTGGACAACGTTTCGAGTTTCCTACACATGGTTTATGAATGTAGAGGAAGGTATTTGATGGATTGAACTGGCTAATTACCTGTAATCTGTTTGCAGTTTTGAGGATTTGTTCCCCTTTGCATATGCTTTGTTTCTGTGAAAGTTGGTATACTTCCTGTGGAACTCAACTAGATTGAAGGACAGAGTAGTTTTACAACCTTTTTGTATCAAAGAAACTAGTCTATTATAAAATCAAAATGTTAACTGTAAGACTATTGTCTTTACAAAAGAGAGACCTTAGCATGAGGCCATCTTTTAGCATTGGAATTTGAAAAATCCTCACTCTAGCTTTGTATTAACATGAAACCCTCTTCTGCTAATCTGATGGCTCATAAGGACAGACTTACTCTCATATGACATAAGGTTGCTCTCAATGGATCACAAAATTGTACCTTTTAAAACTGCTCTCTCTCACTCTTTGAAAGGGTGCTTTTCTATAATTATCATATGTAGCATGATATACAATTTAAGTAAAATTCTCTGGAGTGGTAATGTTTCTAAGCATCAACTTTTAACGAGCAGATCATAGTTAGTTTTGATCTTGTTAATTCAGATTGTCAGGAATTGATCCTGTTTTACATTGAATAAGTGGAGATGATCAGCATCATGCGCATTGCATCACTGCTTTTTTACTTCTTAAATACAACCCCAGGATCATCCAGAGTTGAAATCTCCACCAAAAATTTGCTATGAATCAGGTGAGGATGAGTATCATAGGTATTGCATACTTTTACCTTTCATTCCAACCCAATGATCATATTGAGTTGAAACCTTTCCCAGAACTTCCTTGAGTCTCCTATTCAATGGAATGCGAGAATTTTCAAACGTCGTTGTTCATTGGAATCTGAACAGGTAAGGATAAACTTATTGTTATCTATCTTTTGACATGGGAACTTCAACTTTGATCATCCAAACATAGTGTCAATGTCATTTCAACCAGAATCAAGTCAAGCATAACTAGAGTTATGATGAGAAATTCTCCTCACAAGCATGTAATTATATTACAAATGCACTCATTGCCAGCTGCTTGTGCACATGTATAATGTTATTGACCATTTACATGCTAGGGTTTCATGGCATGTGAACAACTTTTAACTGCTGATTAGTTGAAGTCAAAGCACGAGATAGGCTGTGTAGTAAAGCTTTAGTACGCATCCTGCTTAGTGCTTTAGTGGTACCTAGTTAAACAGGTTGTCTTTAGTTCTTTAAGAGAATCCAGAACTTCATTTAAGGTTAAGTTTCTTCTGAAGTAGCCAGGGAGATCACCTTATTGTGAACTGCCTCTTGATCATACTTCAATCAAAATTAAGGCAATAAAAGGTTAACCTCTGTAGCTCTCTTTTTTTCCTTTTTTTTTTTATTTTTATTTTTTTTTATTTTTATTTTTTTTTTTTTAATTTTTTGAATGTAGACAAGGGCAAGAAATAATCGAGATCTGGACAGGCCTATCATCTGCACAACACATTGCCTAAATGATATGTTTTGGATAATCAGGTGGACAGTCATGGGTAGAAGATAGTTTGGCAACATAAAAAATGCTTTTGGGTTGGTTTGGAGGTTTACTAGTTTCATAAAGCAATAAAATGCCACTTAAAAGGTACAATTCATTCGGGCCAACCAAAAGCATTATTTCCAGCATAAGCAATACAAGAAACATATGGAACAAACATGAGCTAAAAAACAATGTTAAAAGCAATGCTTTTGTGTATACTTTCACTTAGACGTTTAAATGTTCATATCCAAACCTAGGCAGAGGGTGCTCTGAGCAAGCTGACTAGAGAAGTGTACCAATGATGCGTGATTAGTGACTAAAATGTATCATATATTGGAGAGCAGCGAGGTCATTTCATGTAAAAGAGAGAGATAGATTCAAAGGTGTTGGTGTAACCTGCCCGAACAAATTAGAGAACCTTTGCCCCCAAAATTAGAATCAGTCACAATCAAGCAAAACAACCATTTCTCCCCCTCCCCTGGGGAGAATAAAATGACACTCGCCAAAAAACAATTTAAATAATTGGTAAATAATAAACTAACTTGTTCCTTCTTTAGCATATATATAACACTTTTTTTTTTTTTTTTTTTTGACAACAAGGTTAATGCCATTTCAGATGTATACTTGAAAAGCATGCACGAAAATCTTTTAGAATGACATAAGAGTAAGTTATTTTCAAATTAGTCTGAAAATCCTTTTACACTCATGACTTAAAGAATTTTTGGAAATAAGATGAGAGGCCAGCAAAAGAAGGTCAATTCTTCATTTGGTTACAAAGAGACCTGAATTAAAATGTTAACGAAATTGCCACATGGTAGAATTGTAAAGTTGTTCTGAGTTTTTTTTTTTGCCTTTCTCTCCATCCTCCCAACTCCATAACCCAGCCAAAAAAAAAAAAAAAAAGCTTGATTGGTGGTAAAACTCACTAGCTTCTTTTTTTTTCTTTTTTTTCCTTTAAAAATAAAGGTGAAAGAGATCAGTACGTCGATAACATGAAAATGCTTTCCATATCTTATTATGTTCTTAATCATATAAATCCTAATTTGGTTTTATACTAAGTAGATCCACAACATGAACAATTTACTTATTCACGAAGCTCATGGAAAGATTTGGACTTTAGAACTTGCAAAAAAGATCTCTATATAATCTTTATTGGGAAGGAAAAAGAAAAAAAAAAAAAAAAAAACTATGACAAGGTCCCTAAAGAATTACTCTAGCATGTATTAGAGAGAGAAGGGTGTTGAATAAATTTATTTATATAATTAAAGATATGCACGAAAACAAGGTGATTAGTGTGAGAATTATGGGAGGATAGGACATGAATTTAACAAATACTGTATAAAAAAAAATTAAATCTACTTAATTAGTCTGATTAATAGGGGAGTGGATTTTTATAGAAGCACTAGCTAATTGTTTAACAGAGAGCACCACCTCGCTGTTAGGGTTGAGCGTAAATAAAATTGTGGAGAGTTCATTATAAACATATAATAATGTATGGAATACGCTCAAAAGCCATGATGTGATGCTCACACAGTCCCAAAACTGTTTCAAATTTACTTCATCCGTTCAATCTTCAGCAATTTGTCACCCCTTCTTTTTCGTTAGGTTCAATGAATTTATATAGTTGACCCCTTTTAATCCTTAAAATATCTCTTTAATTGATATAAAATTTAATTGTTTCTGATTTGCTGTTTCCAAGAAAAAAAAAAAATTTGATTGCTGTTTGGTTTTGATACTATCTCATTCATGTTCATTTACGACTCTTTATTGGACGAAGTGTATCCCATGACATGATTGGTTTCAGTAGAAGGTCCCCCACTATTGTGGAAAAAATCTTCTCCTCAAAAAATAAAAAAGAAAACTTAAATTTTCTTTTCCCGCCCTATTTTCACCCCCTATTTGCATTTGCTGTTTGCTTTTGAGATGTTCAGTCTCTCTCACTTTTTCCATTTTCAACCGTCTATGTCAGACGGAAATACTTTATCAAAAAAGAGAGTGAGACCGAAATATATAAAAGAGTGACGCCTTCACGATGACGACACCTCCCATCGGATATTTCGAAACCTCTCTCTTTACTACAACTACCTGGAAATCAGTGGGATATTTTTTCAAATTCCAATACATCCGTCCATGCAATGGGACCCATTCAATCATTCCAATCTAACGGTGGTTTGATGCGATCCGTTTAATTTGAGAACTTTATCCAAAAAAAAAAGTCTTCGCACTCTTTCACGATATGAATGTATTGGGCAAAGGGAAAATTACATAATTACTCACTCTTGGATTTCTCTTTACAAAATTATCCATAAAAAGTTTTGATCAATAAAAATACCTAAAATTAGATTTGGGTTTACAAAATTACCCACCCAAAGTTTCAGTTAACAAAAATACCAAAAATCAGGTTTGGGTTTACAAAACTACCCAAAATAGTGATTCTTCATCTTTCACATATAATCATGTATTTTTTTATCACTAAAACTTTGAGTGAGTAGTTTTGTAAACCCAAACTCAATTTTGGGCATTTTTGTTGACTTAAACTTAAAATGGGTAATTTTATAAAGGGAAACCTAATTTTGAGTATTTTTGTTAACTGAAACTTTTGATGGGTAATTTTGTAAAGAAAAACCTATAAGTGAGTAATCATGTAATTTTTCCTTGAATAAACTCTTTGTTGTCTGACTCCATTTGAAGATGAGTAAAATCAACATGTAGTGCTGTAGAGCAATGCCAATCTGACAGCGAGTGCTTCACCTTGTAATGAAGAAGCAAAGGTCTGTGGTGAGGATACAACTTGTAGAAATGTCTCTCATGGTTTTTGAAGATGATCCCAATACCTCCTGAAGTATTACATATGGGGATAGTAACGTCACAATTTTCTTTCATATAACCCACTGATGGAGGTGTCGATCCTATTCCCAGCATGTATTTGAAGGGTGGGAGAACCTTATGGTGTATGTCAATGTTTTGTGGTGTGTGTTCAAGTTCTCCCAACATCAGATGCTGGAGAGGATCTCAACCCTAAAAATTTAGGTTTTTTTTAAGGTTCAAGTTGGTTCTCTGGTAGATTCCCAATCAATTGCAACATATTTAACTAGATCTTCTCCAATGTGGGAGAGAGCTCAATGCACATCCGACGTAGGGGTGCAATAGAGCCGGACTTCTTAAAACCCTAACCCAACCCTGCGTCCCTTTAACTAGGCCCAAACCCGCATTGAATCTTACTCAGGGCTGTAAAACTTCAACCTAGGCCCAACCCTTACCTGTCCTGATTGGCCCTGATTTTTCAATGTTGGGCCGAGATGACCTTGACCCTGAACCTAAACCTGATTGACCCTTATCCTGCAAAATATGAAATAACTAAAAAATAAAAAAATATTCATAATAAAGAGAAGATAAAAAACATATAGTGACAAATTACTTATCATGAAGAGAACATCGTAACACAAACATTTAAACAATATAAATAATTCCAACTATTATAGTAAACAAAAAGGAGATCATTCTAAGAAAGCAAATAATAATAAAAAATTCAATTATTTGTCATAATAAACAAAGAGATAATCCTAATAATAAAAACAATCTAAAGATCTCAAAACTTTTATCATGTTAAACAAATAAGAGAATATCCTAAGAAAACAAAAATCCAAAGTCAACATAAGGGGCAAAAACCAAGGGTTAAACTTAGGGTAAAAAAATCAGGGCTAGGTTTAGGATGGGCCAAAGACATCAATCCTCACCTGTCTTAATCTAGACTCAAGGTCAGAAATTTTAGAATTAGGCAGGCCCTCAGGGTCAAAAATTTTGGGTCAATACTTGTTTGGGATTAGGGTGGGCCAAGGGCGGATTTGGGCCATTAGGCCAAAATTGCACCCTTAATCTAACGACTCTGAACCCTAAGGTGCATGCCCTGATGCTCCCAATCATCAAATGTGTGCTAGGCATGAAAGCCTGGTTTGGTTATTGATTCACATAACTTGAAAACCTAGTCCATGTCCATCCATCTTAGAGATACCAAAAATACTTACCCTTGTCCCTCCGTTCCATCGTACGTTCCATATTGTGCAAGGCCTATCTTAACCTATCATCGGACGGTTATTTGTTGATGCAACTCATATATGCGCATGAATCAAGCTCCAGGATTCTTTTGGTAAGGAGTTCCAAGATATTACAGTTAATACAGCTAATATTCTATTAATAATAATTTCTCCAAGCCACGTGTCTATTTTCTGAATCAAGTAAATTTAGGTAAGGATTCAGAACGAATGTATTGTAGGTACTTATCTAGCTTTTCACCGTTAGATACTTAGATAAGATTACTTTAGTCAAGTCATCGTCTGTTGATTCCAATCTGACGGTTCAAATCCTCGATGGTAATACTTTCATCCATTACATTTTTCTCCCAGTAGAAGTAACGAATCCCGCCCAACGGAGCCTCGTTCCAGTCTTCCAGCCATGGTTTCGTTTTTTTCAAAACCCAAATTTTAATTTTCTCTCTCTTCTTTCTCTCTCTCCCCCTCCCTCCATTTCTTTCCCGCTCTGTCTTCGTCCTTAAAACCCTTCCCCAGTTCCTCCCATCTCATCTCCCTCTCTCATCTCTCTCTCTCTCTCTCTCTCTCTCTGATTCTGCTTCTGCTTCTGTGCTATGGCCACATTCGCCATGAATCGTAGAGTTCGAAGTTCTTGCAGATCACCAGCGAAAAGAGAAGAGGTTTTCTACAGATACTTAAAGCCAGGGGCACTTGCCCAACTTAGGGACTCGAAAATCAATGCCAGATCTCAGAGACGGGACTTACAAACTCAGATCCATCTTTATCGAGTTACTTCGTCGTCGTTGGCGTTGTCGACTGGAACCAATATACAGCCTCAGATCGATGGCTTCCCTTGTTTTGTTGGGAGGACTTATGGCCCTAGATGCCCACAAAGGAAGAAGCTTGTTGCGGCTAAGTCTTTCTATTTTTTGAGTTCTAACCCTTCTAGTCCCGTTCCAGACACTCGAGAGTCTCTCTTAGATGTATTGAGTACCGATCTTGTTGTTTCTCATTGAGTAAAGGATTAAAGATGTTGGCGGCTACATTTTTTTTCCTCTTTAGAGTTGTTTCGATCTTCTTCTAGTCGATTATTCCTTGCATTTGTAATGGAAAATTGTGCAGAAAGTTTACAATGATCTGAAATAAATAATCTTGTTATTTCCATTTCTCCTTGTACATTACTTGAATTATTTCTGCAATTGGCTTTGATCCTACGAGCTTCGATTTGTATGGTTATGCATCATGTACAGAACGTCGATCAAAGCACCACAATTGACAATCTAACAGTTATCTTTCCTGTCACAGTATATCATCTACGGATCCAGTTTTGTTTTCTGAGAAACCCCTTTGGTTGATCTTTGATTTCTTAACCAATCTTTGCCATTCAGATTCTTTTTCTAATTATGCATTCACATATGCACAGACGTACAGTGATTAAGAGATTCAAGGGGATTTTCTCTTGTATAGTTTTGAGGATGGATTCTCATCCCCAAGCCCTTGAAGTAACCTTTTCTGTGGATTTCTTTTTTTGATAAGCTTCCTTTAGATATTGTTGAACGTCCATGCTTAGATCTGATGAAGGGTTATCTGACATAACTTGTTTTAGATATGTGGAGCAAAAGTCCTGCTCAATAATTTTAATAAATTTCAGGAGTTCTTCATTGGATTGTAACTAGTTTGTCATTATTGTTGTTTTATCTTCCTTAGTACAGCATGTATTTGATAATTTGCTTCTACTTTCCAACTATTACAATTCAGTTTTTGGACGGTGCTTGCAAATTTTCCTATATGAGTACCATCCGTCATAAACTTGCTTTGTTAAGTTGGGTTAAGTAATATTAAGCTCACTAAAATGACATATTAGTAGCATTTTCCTACTTTGCCGAGCTTTAGTATTTGGATTTCATGGTGTGTTAGTTCCTTTATGAAGAACAGAATAGGGATGGATAGGTTTGATACATCTCCTAGTTGATTTCAATTGGATCTGCTTCTTTTCTCTCTGCTTGGAGGTTCATCTACTGTTATGTCATGATATTAAGTTTCTTTCAGTCAGTATTCAACTGATGAGTTGCATCTGAATAGTTTTGTAGTAGTCTTGTAATAATACATTCTTTCTATTGTTTACGCAATGACTGCTTAATATTAATAGGTTTCTTTTACTGTCAAAGATTTGTTTGTCGATTCAGGTTAATAATATTTGGTTGTGTCATTCTATTTTAGGAGCTCACATTATAATTGAGTTAAACAAGGAAAGAACATAGTGTTTCAATTATGGCAAATAAATAGACAATAGTTATGTTTCTTCATTGGGGTTGAATTATAAGTTAACTAGTCTGAAGGTTTTGTTTGTACTGTACTTTTTAATCTCTTCCCATGCAAGTTTTCATGAGCGTTTAAAACATATGAAGACTGATCTTTCAGTTAGGCATGTGCATTTATTGATATTTGGATTGCTTGAATCTTATTAAATGGTTGCATCTATTCTTGGGTTAATTTCTTCTCAGTGTGATCTGGTTGATATTGCCATATATCATGTTATGAATCTCAACATGGTGTAGATATTTATCATACACATTGCACTGGTCTTATGGTATTTGACAGGGTTTTCAACAAGAACTAGGGTGCTAATGCTGGTGTATATTGATAATATATCTCATGTTGGTTCTGTAGTGAAGTTGATTGTGTGAACCTCTGGATGTCACTGAATGGCTTCTTTGGATCTTATTTTAGTCTTGCAGTTTTAGAGGCCGTTGGATTGCTAGTTTTCCCCTCTAATTCTTCTTGACATAGTTTCCTGAAGTTAGGGATTTGTTATTTGGAGTTACCATTCTTGTTTCCTGTGCCAGTTGTTTTGCCATCTTGCCTGTCAGTTCACAAGCTGATTTGTGATTGAGAATTGCTAATCCTTTTCTTCTGTAGTCTTTGTTTCCACACCCTTGAGGAGTTGGTGGATTCCTCATTTCGTCTTGTTTTAAACTGTTGAATTTATGTCAGTTCTATAGACATTGTTTGCTGAAATTTCAAATGATAATCTGGTTATTAATCAAAATATTTCTCATGCTTCTCTATGTCCTCTTGCAAGGGGACTCTTACTACAGATTTGATGGGAAAACCACCACTCTGTTCCTTGAATCAGATGTGAAAGGTATGAATGAGATAGACACTTGTGAAAAAAAGAGAAGTTGGAGGTATGTATCAGGTAATCCCTGCGAAGTAGTTTTGATACTGATGCCAAGAATGTATATTGGGGAAGCCAAAAATAGAAAACTGAATAAGAAACAAAGTGAATATTGAAAAGCACAAGAGAGTGCTGTGTATGTTGCATGATTTTTTCAGAACTAATAAGCTGTGTATTCTGCTGCTTTGTCGATTAACTCAATGGTGATTTGTTGCACATAAGGAAAAGGCTAATTTTCTGGGACATTGAGGAGTGCTCTATTCCCAGTGATGTCCCTCCCTAAGTTACAGTTCATAACATCAAAAAGGTATGGCATAATGTTGGTGTAAAAGCTAATGTAAATATCTATGCCTATGAAGGTCTCAACGTCGTCCCAAGGTGTGTTGAGAAGGATTTGCAGAAGACTGGTGTGATATTCAGAGATCTTAGAAATATAAAAGGGAGATTATATCAAGAAGAAGCTATTGTGTGTGACATTTATGATTTTGCTGATACAAAAGATTTTTCACTCAGGGAACAGAAGAGTGATAATGCTGATAGCAGGGGATGAATGTGATATTGGGTTTCTAGATCATGGTTGTGTAATTGATTTGTTATAAAGTAATTTATTAATCTATTACTCTGGGTTTCGGTATTCTCTTGAAGATATTTGCACTGGATTGGAGATCATCATTGTATTTTAGCATGTTTTCCTCAAGCCCTTTATCTCTTTTCTCATTTTCACTTTTGTGATTTGTCCTTGGTTTAGTTTGGTATTTTGTTAAATTGGTCTTTGGCTTACATTTGATTGTGATCTGTCCTTGGATAAGTTTTGATTTGTTTTGCTTTGCCAAGGTCATTTGCAAAAAACTTGACTCTATTTACTTGAAGATTCTAGAATGGTGAGAACAGTGATAAAAGGAATGCTCATCTAATTGGTTGGCATAAGATCTGTCTTCCTAACAGCTAAATCCATGGGTGACCTTGGGATTAGGGATTCTGAAACTCAGAATAAAGCATTGCTCATGAAGTTGGGATGGCGATTGATCACTGAAGAAAGCTCTCATTGGGTCCAAATTCTAACCATCAAATATTATTGTATTCATTGGAGGAGGAAAGTCCGGACTACATACGTCAAAGAGTAAACGGATGGTTGAAAATCCTAATTTGATCTGCATTCATATCCGCTTAGCGGTATCCATATTTGGCCAGGAAATATCTGAATCCAATCACATCCGATCTATCTGATCCATTTACATCCCTAAATTAGAACAGGAGGTGGAAAGCTCCCTAGTTACCTTTCTGTGGGATATTTATAGGGGTGCAACAGGGCCAAGTTGGGCTAGGTTTCTTAAAACCCTAGCCCAACCCTGGGTCCCCCTAACTGGGCCCAAACCCGCCCTGACCCTAACTCAGGGCCGCAAAACTTCAACCCTGGCTCTACCCTTCAGGGTTCAGCCCAATCCTTACCTGCCCTGATTGGCCCTGATTTTTTAGGGTCTGGATGGGATGATCCTGACCCTGACCCTGATATTGATTGACCCTGACCCTGACCCTGCAAAATATGTAATAACTTTTAAAAAAAATATATGCATAATAAAGAGGAGATAAAAAATACAATGTTACAAATTACTTGTCTTGGTAAAAAAGGCAAGAGCGATCTTTTTTTTTTGGTAAAAAAAAGTAAGAGAGATTGGTGAGAAGATATACTAGGAGTTTTGAGGTGTTAATGACTCAATATCAAACAACATATAAAATTAGGTTAACTTCAGGGTTAATATTAGGGTCACGACCAGGGTCAACATCAGAGACAAAAATTAGGGCCGGGTTTAGGGCGGGCTGGGCGGGCCAAAGACATCAATCCTTACCCGCCCTGACCTTGACTCAGGGTCAGAAATTTCAGGGTCGGGCCGGCCCTCAGGGCCAAAATTTTTGAGTCTGTACTTGTTCGCAATCAGGGCAGGCCAATGGCGGATTCGGGCTGTCATGGCCAAACTTGCACCCCTAGATATTTATGACAGAAATTTCCCCTTGGGCCTTCAAGGTAGGAATAACTTTTTCATTTTCCTTTGGTAGATTTGCCTGTCATGTTATGATCAAGTTCTTTTTCTTTCTTTCTTCTTTTTTTTTTTCTTAAAGAAAGATATATTATATTAATAAAGGTTCTTTGAGCCGAGATGGTACATTGGCACTCCCTCTATCTCTCTCCTCTTTACATGGAATGAGCACGTTGCCCTTCTTGCTCCTCTATGCTGCTTGCTCAGATAACCTTTTCCACCCTTAACCAACCTTACCCACTCCCTGGTGAAGCATGAGAGTTATTTCATGACCTCTTTTGGTCCCTTTCTGCCTATTGGTAGGGGTGCTATCAACTGTGTTAGTAGTTATTTTTAAAATGCTAGATTGGCATGTCTAGATACATTAAATTAAAATCAATAAAAATCAAAATTTCCCTCTATTTTGTGATTTTTATACAAAAGGCGAACAAAAAAGAGGGTTGTTTACCAAGAAAATAAATAAGTAAATAAAAGGCATGTTAGGAACTACCTTTAACCTTGAATAATTCATATAATCAAAATGTTGATCATGTAGGGTCAAGTTTTGCCCACAAGTCTCATCCTCAACTCAAATGTCAACTTTGAAACCAAATAGAATTAATTATAATGGTAGAAGTTGAAAATTTAGTTAGAAATAGGAAGTCTATGGATCAATTAAACTATCTCAAATATAAGCAAAACAAAATTAGCTATACATTCAATAAAAAATATGGGAATAACTTCCCCACAATACCAGTGTAGTGTACTTCTATTTACTATTATTTTCTCTCACCAACTCTGAATATGTGGATCTCATATGGATGTTATATATATATATATATATATATATTTAGGACAATTATTGATGTGGCGTATCTATCTCCTTAAACAATTTTAAAAAGAAAAAGATAGATTTTTTTTTAACCCAGATATTATTTGGGACCCAGAAACCCCTAAAATTTTATTAAATAATGGACATAGCCCGCCTTACCACAACCCATAAGATAATCACTCTGACACTCGCAAAACCCAAAAGGAAAACCTGCAAAAAAGGAAAAATTACATTCTAAAGATTAGTAATCCCACTTTATCTTCCCGAAGGATGTAACTAATATTAGATGTGAGAGCATTATCATAATGGAAAATCAAATTTATAGTAGATTCACATTCAAAGTTGACTAACCAATCCGCTGCACAATTGCTTTCCCGAAATGAAAAGAAGATGTGAGCTCTCAGGGAATTGCAAAGGTTGATTACTTTCTGAAACCAATACCAACAACTCCACAAGGTATATGATCTTTGAGAGATAAGTCTCACAAACAAAGAAGAGTCGGAATTTATATAAAAATCATAGAGGCTCAAATCCTTACACAATACCAAGCCATCTCTAAGGGCTATCATCTCTGCACTGAATTTGTACACACCCCATAAAATTTGGAAAAAGCTGCTAGAACATTCCGGTTGTTTCTAATAATGCCTCCCCCACCACTAATACCCGAATTCCCCTTAATGAAGAATGAAAAATTAAAAAAGAGCTTTATGATAGCATAGACTGAAATCTAACATCGGTCAATTTGAATTGTCCCCTTATATTTTAGATTGACCACGTCAAATGTACACATGGCAGTAAAAAATTATGTCTTTGTATAGGGGAATGTAGGATCCATCCACCTTATGCAGAGATCTTAATTTATCATGATATTCTCCATAAGGATTAGTCGAGGTGCGCGTAAGTTAGCATGAACACCTTGGTTAATAAAAATAAAAAATTCAATGTTGAAAAATTCAGAATCAATTAGGACAAGTGAGAAATCGCTCATAATTGACCCATAGTTACTATAACCTTAGTTTTTGGAATGGGATCATTCGAACTAGATAAGCCAAAAAGCCACTCCTGATTTGGTCGATCTGATTTTAAAACTTTGACCAAATTAGAAGGGATTCTTCTAAGAGGAAACAAGGGGAAATACGCCTCGGGTGTAGCTCCACTGGTCTATCCAAAGACGTTGTGTGTTAATAGAGTCTCTAGTTCGAGTCTTTTTATGATTGATCTGTTACATGGCTTAGGTGTGACTGCATGTAACGAGTTTCTCTTTCATATCGATATTGATATCTTGGAGGGTAAAAGTGTCCGATCAAATTCAATAAGGCCGATCCATATCAGTATCAATATCAATATCGAAACAGTCTCTACAATAATCAGTCCTCAATCCTGATACCTTAAACTAAAACCTTAGCATCATATTTTAGGTATTAGGTCGGATACAAAAATGGTATCAATCGTATTGAACAGTTTTGCCCTCAAAGATACTGATATCATATGGTATTTTGACAACTATACCCCATGTCCGTACTGTAGATCGGTATCGGCCGATACCCAAAGCCACGACCGGCATTTTCTATTGGGTGGGTGGGTGGGTGGATGTCATTTTCCCTAATTGGAGCTCTTGTCTATCTGTCTTTCCCATCCCCGTCACAGTTGAGTAACGAATTAACAATACTAACAGGAGAGAGAGAGAGAGAGAGAGAGAGAGAGAGAGAGAGAGAGAGAGAGAGAGAATGGCGTGGAGTGTCGCAAGATTTTTCTCTGTGACGGCGGCCGTTGTCGATCTGCGCGCATTGCGAACACGGTCTCCACTCGCTATTGGCTTGGGCTGCGCTTCTCTTGCCGGCTCCAGCTTGTGGCACTCTTCATCTTCCTCGCGATCGCACCAGCCCTTTGCTTCCATGAGTGTTTCTGCTGACGCCGGTGAGTTTCTCTTCCCTGCGTTCGATCGGTTGTATTCAATTCTTTTATTCTCATCTATTCTTCAATTATGTGTTGGGTTTTCCTGTGAAATCCCAGATGATTGGTTTTGGT
Organism: Macadamia integrifolia; assembly: GCF_013358625.1. Classification (NCBI taxonomy): domain Eukaryota; kingdom Viridiplantae; phylum Streptophyta; class Magnoliopsida; order Proteales; family Proteaceae; genus Macadamia; species Macadamia integrifolia. The sequence goes on along the minus strand of NC_056567.1, from coordinate 29,975,509 downwards.
CGATTCATTATTCATCTTAATTGGGAAATCTGGGGTGGGGTTTGTTTGTGTGCAAGCTGGAAGAAACTTTTATTGGAAATTGGAAGTCTATAATACTTAAATTGCTGTCTTTTGAGACTTTGGCCGTGAGGCGAACTGAGATTTGGTCTCTTAATCTGTCTGAAACTTAAGTTATCGAAGTCTAGCTTAGAAGACAAGTAAAGGTCTAATTTTTATGCTAGATTTTAGTGCTTGGGTGTGAGAAGGGTGGTGGATTTTTGCAGAGCACTGCAGCGGTTCTGTATTTCATGTTATTCTTCAATTTTCTGTAAAGTAAGATTGGTTGACTTAGGTTTCTTTGATTTCCATACGTGATGAGGTCAACTTTCAACTGGGTTGAATCATAAAATAATGTGTTTTGTTCAGATAGATTAGAAATTGATCCATCCAGAAGATGGGATGCTGATTGGTGGGTGTGTTAGATGTCGAAGTTGTTGGAGTCTGGAGAGAAATGGGTTGCAGACTGTTGGGGTGAGTCGGGTGACACATCCTTTTTAAATGGATTTGCAAATTGGATTAGAGAGTGTTGTTTGTTGAAGTTGAAGCACTACATAATTTCCACAGGACCTGATGATTTGAAATTAAAATATTGAATGTTTCATCCATTATGTAAATGCACTGTGCCTTATTAGCTGCATGAAGTGGATAGTCACACTACTACCATGCTCTTTGTTACTTGTGGCCCTCCATTATCTCGGAATACCCTGGCTATGCCTGTGACCGCCACCACCTTCTAACAGCTTTGGTTTGATCTCTTTTCTTTCTACCTACTGTGCTGCTAATGATGCTACCAGCTACCTCAGGTTGATACCTCAATAACTGGTGTGGTAATATATGTGACGCCTGATCAACCATGTTTGTGTTGATTTCATTTAGGTTTAGGTTTAAAGGAGGCAGTTCAAACAGAAAAGGCACCTGCGGCATTGGGACCATATTCGCAGGCCATCAAAGCAAATAATATGGTCTACGTGTCTGGCGTTCTGGGTCTTGTTCCAGAGGTGTCAGTCGCACTTATTCTCTATCATTGCTTAATTGCTTTGTAAATCTATATTTCCTTATTGTTTTTGTGTCTGTAACTGTGCTAATGAATGCTTTTTGGAACTCAAATGCAGACTGGGAAATTCATCGCAGATGGTGTAGAGGAGCAAACAGAGCAGGTAACTATTTATAGTAGGTGGAAATCATGTTCAAGTGATTCGTTAAAAAAAAAAAAAAAAAAAATCCGTTGATTGATAAGTTAGTAAGTTATGTGTTATAAGGACACAGACTGGGTCCTGATCTGCCCTGACATTTAATGTATGGTCTGGCACATGGGGCTTGGTTGCTGATATGCTGAAAAGGCACCATATAGGAAGCCAAAATGTATATACACCCAAAAACAAAGTGATCAAACTTAGAAAGAGCTTTCTACTTTGTGCGTGGTTTTGTGATTATGAATATCTTCAATTGTGAACCAAGAAGCTGGGATGGATTTCTTCAATCATCAGACTTTTGCAGATCCATGCGAAACGCCTTGAGATGAATGCTTTCTTGTATAGGATCTGCCACATTTGAAGTCATTTTAAGCAACATTTGATGCTATTAAAAATTTCTGCACTCAGATTTCATTCATATCCATCCATGTAACAGTTTGGAAATTTTCCACATTCGGACCTGTTGTGGCTAAAATATAAGTAGTGTACCTTTCCACAATAACAACAACTCAACCTTATCCCAAGTCCCAACTAAATGGGTCAGCTACATGGATCCGTGCAAAGACAAAAAAAGAACAGTAAAAGTAAAAGAAAAGGAACACGACAATAAAAGTAAAAGAAAAGGAACACGACAACAAATTGTGTACCTTACCTCTTCATTTTAGTTTTAAAAAGATAGTGTTTGTGTATATTCTCATGTAGCTGTTCCCACTTAGTTGGGATAAGGCTGAGTTGTGTTGAGTTATATTCTAAAGAATGGTAGCTTACCAAAATGATCCTCATGAAATATTTATACTTGTACTCTCTCCCTTAAGGGCATTCAGCTTGCTAGTTTCTTTTGAGTTACCATCATCCACATCCCTCTCTCTCCCTTACGTTGTCATTTATCTTGTTAGCGATTTCTTGTAATAAGGTTTATCTTTCTATGCATCTTGATGCTCATGTCTTCCCTAGCCTGAGCTCCATGCCAATTGCTATCTTACACTTTTGTGGGTTGGGAATTTTGCAGCTTCTCAAGAACATGGGTGAAATACTGAAAGCCAGTGGTGCTAGTTATTCTTCAGTTGTTAAGACAACAATTATGTATGAATTTTTCATTTTTCCCTTCATGATCATGATACATAAAAATCTCAGGAGATAATTTTTTTTTTTTTTTTGAGATAGATTAGATAATCTTTATTTTGACAGTTTTCTTTGAACTGATTCTGCTGCAGGTTGGCAGACTTGAATGATTTCAAGAAAGTGAATGAGATCTATGGTAAATGTAAGTCCACCAGAATTTGGAGTGATTCTATTACCTCGTTACCAACACCACCAACT
>NC_056567.1:29972681-29972937 GCF_013358625.1 Macadamia integrifolia | reverse complement strand
AAAAAAAAAAAAGATAAAAAGAAAGGAAAGGAAGAAATGATAAAACTGCATAAGGAATCTTTCATCAGAATAGAAGTTTGGGGAGTAAGGCCTTGCAGGTTTAATTCTGGTTCCTGTGATTAACCTTCTCAATAGTTGCAACTCAAACTCTATTCCTTACTTTTCACAGTTTTTAATATGCATTGTGAGGTCCAAGATTTGTTGATGGAGAACATTTATTTATAAATTGAAGGTGCCTGTGCCCCCCCCCCCCCCA
>NC_056567.1:29944238-29972661 GCF_013358625.1 Macadamia integrifolia | reverse complement strand
CCCCCTCCAAAGCGTCCTCTCTCAAAAGGAAGAAAATAAATTATATTTATTTATATCTAATTAAAGTATTGATGCGTAGAGAATATTTATTTTGTTGAATGAGGAGCATCTTGACCCTCAAGGGGACGGTTAGAAAGGGGTGCAATATGAAATTGGGATGAGCCTTGCATGGCAAATGTTAGATGGAGGGAGTGAGGGAGAAAAAGAAGATACTTCTAGGACTATAATGCAGCAAGGTCACTACTGGCTTGATGGTAATCTGAAGATTTATGTGCTCAGCAGTAAGATTCCTTTTAAACTGTTAAGAACAGAGTCCTGCACCACTGGCTTATAAAACTTGGAAGAACAACTAATTTTCCTTTCTGGCATATCTCTACTCCTCACCATTACCCATGCTCATGAAAGTTTATAGCTTTGAATATATCTCACATCTTGGTTCTAAGAGACTAAGAATGTAGAAGCTTACATATTCAATTTGATAATTTGACCCGTCTGTGTAATTTTATGATGCAGATTTCCCACCACCTGCACCGGCACGTTCAACATACCAGGTTGCAGCATTGCCTCTGGATGCAAAGATTGAAATTGAATGCATCGCTTCTCTCTAGCTTGCTAATTTGAAATAATAAGATTGGCTGATTCACCAACAAAAGCTCATGTCTCACCATGACCATGAAGGAGGAATACTGTTTCTGCTGAACCTTTTTCTAAGACTATTCATCAGTATAGGCTACCTAGATAAAGATGAACTGGGGGTGAAAAGCTCCCTAATTATCTTTCTAAGGGATGTTCATGCCAGAACTTTCCCCTTGGGCCTCAAGGTAGGAGTAACTTTTCATTTTCCTCTGGTAGATTCGCCTGTCATGAGTCATGTTATGATCAGGTTCACTTCAACCATAAAGTTGAATATGTTTTCCATTTATGGAATGAAATAAAATGACAAGCAAAGATAAAAGAAACTTTCCTATTTAAATTGGAGTCTTGTTCCTACTTTTGAAACCTTGGTTCCAATCATGATTTGGTAAAGTTTCTGCAACTCAAACAAGATGAGGATCAGCCCAAATCAAATAAGCTATCTCAATTCCCAACCATGAGTGTATCTGGCTTTTCAGTAGACAAGAAAGAGGATTCTAATCTAAATTGTTTTAGAGTAATTTACATTCCCTCCCTTATTCTTTACTCTTATTACATCTTGTTCCCCTGTGTTGTCAGAAATTATATCTACCTCTCCTGCCAGATACGCTGTTAGTGGGTGTTAGTTTTGAATTGTAAAGACGATTTTAGCTTTTTGTAATTCAACCACAATTCAAGCACAATGCAAGTACTTATTTTTCCCTTGTTTGTCTTTTTATACCATTTTTCCCCAAATTGAAAAGAGATTAGGATAGGAGAAAATCTGAATGAGTTATTCACCATATCTGGCTATGGTGATTGTGAGATGCTTTCCTAAGATATTTCGTCTTTCATCGTTCGCGGTTTGAATGTATGGGTTTTGTTTCTCATTGATTCGATTTTCAGAATAGAAATTCATCAATGTTTAGGAGTTTATGTCATCAAGAAGTAGAGAAGTGCTCTGGTTCCCATGGGTTACTTACAAAATTTCTCCAAAGCCTCAATATTTACACCTTCGTAATCAATAACATCATTTCCAACCCTACTGCTCAAAGGATGACCTATCTCATATCCTCACCTCCTCCTCAATTACAACATACTTCACCTGGATTATGAGGAACAACATCATTTTCAATCATGAATTACCCAACCCCCATCAACTTCTCACTCAACTTTGTAACTGAGATAGCAATCTAAAGCTCTAGTCTCACCATGACCATAAAGGAGGAATACTGTTTTTGCTGAATCTTTTTCTAAGAGTATCTATCAGTGCAGGCAACCTAGCTAAAGATGAAGTGGAGGTGAAATGTTCCCTAATTACCTTTCTGTGGGATATTCATGACAGAACTTGTTAACTTTTCATTTGGTTCAGTTTTGGTTTAAAAAATTGTAACTGTTTATTTGTTTGAACCGGTAATTGGTTCAGAATACATTAATCTAAATTGTCTTTATTTCTTAGGTCACAGTTTGGGATTAGATGTAGCAGTTCAAGCCCAAATGTGCTTAGAACTGGCGACAATAGCTAAAATCAAAACCTATAAAAACTGTCAAGGGAAACAATGGTTAAGTCTATGGTGAAACTTTGAAGAAGGAAGGAGTGTGATAAATCACTTACCACATAGGCAAATAGGTTTCCTTAATTCAAGCATGGTGCCAAAAGCCTATATTTGTTGAAATTTAATGAAAATTATTTTCTATCAAACAAACAATGCTTTATAGCTTCAGCTTCTAGAGTTATGAACAGGGCAGATAAGCAGGGTTAACTGTCAAAGCTTCTCGTTTGTGGTTCCTAATAACAACACCAATGGAAGCTTTACTTATTTATTTATTTTTTTCGGTGATCAAGACCACATCACAATCAATTTTAAACATGCCAATGCGAGGCTACATCGTCCTAAATATTTTCATATCTTCAAACTCGATTTTTAATTGGCAAGCCCTATCATGAAAGGGTGGGCATTTTGAATTTACAATTCTGTGAAATACCATCTTCAGGGGGTGACACGTGTATTGATACCAATGCAATGATCCAGATCTGATTTAAATGCCTCTTCATTGATTTAATGTTTTATTAATTGTACCAGATCTGAACCATTGTATTGGTATCAATACACGTGTCACCGCTTGAAGGTGGTATTGTACGAAATTGTAGGAAATCAGAATTGCAGACGATTTCAACCCATTTTACAAGGGTTGAGGTCATTTTTTTTTTTTTTTTTGGTAGAATAAAGGTTGAGGTAATCATTTCTTATTTTCTATTGACTTGACATAAAAAAATGTAAGATAACACATGTAAATCCCTCTTCTAAATAGAAAATCCCAGACCATTGATCCTTATTCCTTAACACTAGGAATAGATTCTGGAACAGCACTAAACGTAAGCTGAGTCATTAGGATGGAAGAAATTGAGATCCAATTGACTGACAAGATTCCAATAGGAACCCTTTAATTGGAATCTTTTAAAGTTCGTTGGGAGTCCCTTTCTCCAATCCAACGGTTTTAACTGTCAAAGCGTATCTTTATCTACCGTTCGTCGGAGTATCCAACTCAAGTATCGAATGGTGGAGGTTTTGTCTCAATTGAATTTTGGGACCCACTTCTAGAGTGACACCACCACCCTTTCTTTCCCGCCACGTATCAAAAACGAGATCACACAACTCACTAACCAAAAGTAAGGAATGCCCTTTTCTTTCTTTCCTACCCTTTTGTTAATTCTTAAATTTTTTCATTTCCTGAACATACTCGCTTCGCAAACATTTCTTCAATTAGGTATTGTGTTCTTCACTTATTGAATTCTCCTCAGTTTTGTTTCTTTCTAGCGTATTTTTTATTTTATTTTTTTCGATGAGGTGAAAGTTTCCTTTCAGATTTGATTTAGTGGGTTACCTATTTTCAGTTTCATCCTTTCAGATTCTTATTTTTAGATGTATTTGCTTTGGATTTGAAGTTCGAATTCGTTTCGTATGATGTTGGGTTTGGGTGGGTTGTTTCCTGTTCGTATGTGAAGGTCAGCCTCTGTTTTAGTTTACGGGTTCTTATTTTAATTTTTGTTTTCCATGAGCTGATCTTACTTTGCTGCACATTGCCTTCTCCGTAGCTCATCTTTTATGGATATTCAAGTTTAAAATTTAAGAAGTTCCGATATTTGTTTTAGAATTTAATTGAGGCTTCCGGTTGGGCTACTAAACTAAATTTTGCGTGTGAATAGCATTTTGAAGATAGCATGGAAGGTATTATTGTCAGGAGGTCATTCCTGTTAGTGTAAATCCCCAACTCCCAACTGTAATGTTGAATAGGTGCTAAAGTATTGAGTGTTAATGTATATCCCCAACCGTCAAGTGTAATATTGACTTTCTTATGTAAGGCTCTTGTATAAATAAGTTGTTCTAAACATAATGAAATATAGAGAAAGAGATTTACAATTTCCATCTTCTATAATTTCTATCTATCTATTTATACAAGAGTCTTACATAAGAAAGTCAATATTACAGTTGAGAGTTTGGGGTATACATTGACACCGACTGAATACTTTAGCACCTATTCAACATTACAGTTGGGAGTTGGGGATTTACACTAACAATTCCCTCAGACAACAGCTGCCTCTTCAATGCCATTGGGTTAGTTTTCCATTTGTAGTTTAAATTTTTTCAGTTATAGGAGAGGTGATGGTAGATCTTTTCACAACCTTTCTCTTCTGCTTAATTGCAGATATGTTATGGATAAAGACAAACACAGAGCTCCTGAACTAAGACTGGTCATAAATTTTCCTGTATATAATCCCTTTCATCCTTCAGCATTTCATTCGTATGGGTGAAATAGGTAACAGAAAATTCACTCTTCTACATAGGGGTATATATTTCTGAGTGTTTCTTGTTTCCTGCTTATGAGATCGTGTTTACATCTCCGGTTTACTCATTCCTTAACTGGTAATTATGCATTAATTTTGGTGTCTATAGTTTAATATCATGTGTAAGTCTACTATATCTTATATTTCAACAGAATGAATCTAAATCAGTTTCACAGTGGTACATGATGCTGTGATATAATTGCATAAATTGCTAACTGTTGTTGACATTAATTGTATTAGTACTTTTTTTGGGAGGCGGGGTCTAGTTTATACAAGTAGTAGTAGTAGTACTACTCCAGATCAATTTAGGGAAAAGGTTAGGCATGCCGCCGGGGCTGACCAGCCATGTGTCTGTCTGTCTCTCTGTTCACCCCCCTGCAAAAAGACGCCCTGCCACTCCCATCCTGCACTCCGCATTGGTGCTTGCAGCTAGCATCCGCAAATGGGCAGTGTGCTCATCCTCCACCCATCTATTTAATAGCCTTTTATGGACAAGTTAGATGAGATTTCTATATCTGCTTCATCCTCCTTGATTTCTGTCCAAGTTATACCAATTTTTTATGCTTTGATCATCCTTCTTCCATCCCCGATCTCTGTTTCTATGGTTTCTTAGTTTGTAATATATGACCAGCCCAATCTCTATTTCTATGGTTTCTTAGTTTGTAATATATATTATTATTATTTGGATTATTATCTTTATGGTTCAAGATCTCGGCGAGATCTCACCCTAATATCTCGTTTTTTTTCAAAAAGGCGAGAATAGATGCATGGCGAGATACAAATTGTACAAAAACTCGACAGAGATCTCGCCAATATCTTGCCAAATCTCGTCTCTCTCTCTACTTTTTTGAAGAAAAAACACTAAGGAGTAAGGATTTTAGTGCTTTTGCTCGAGGATCTCCATTCCTACACTCATTGAAGCTTAAAGAGTAGAGAATATTACCTCCTTATCCACATTTGGAGTCACTTTTCTTATATATGTTGTCTTTTAAATTCTTATGATTATGTTGTGTCATGTGTTGATTGTGGAATAAAGTATACTAACCTAAGGTCCGAAGAGTTGGAGACTACTTATATAGGGTACGAAGTCAAAGGACAATTTTATGTTTGATTTTTTAAAAATGATGTTTCCATTGTGTTTAGAAGGCCTAAAATAGGGTAAATACCAAAGACCATATAGCCACCGAGACCAACCACCGAGTCGACCAAGAAAAAATACATGATCTCGGCGAGATCTCTCTTTTTTGGATTTGGGAGATGGGAGGTGAGAGCGAGATCTTAAACCTTGATTATCTTCAATAGATGCACTATTGCCATCATCATTTATCCAGAACTAGAAATTTAGGCATTAATTGACTATGCATGTAATTCTTCTATAGCCATGGTGAAAACATTTTATTAGAGACTTTTAAGAAAAATTGATATAATTATAGCAAACATACCCTTCATATCACGAGGTTTAAACATCATTTTTACTAAGCCATGGAGGGATTTTCTTGTGTCAGGTTCCTGGGTCATATTGTTATGAAAAATTGATACCGCCCTTTCCTTCCAATTAGATCTATAAAGTGCAATCAATGAGAAGGACTCATAGTCCAGATGGTAATAGTTGTGTTCTCTGATAAGTTTCTAATCCTTTTACATAGGTGTGTCAGTTGTTAGTTTGCTTTCACATCTTTCCCTGCCTGTTTTCTGCTTTTAGGGTTCAATTGGACTCACTAGATATTAAACTGGTTACAGAGTCTATTACTTAAAATAAGTTCACATTCTTCATAGAATTTATGATCAGCCATTCCATTTGTGCTTTCAGCAAGTAGGCGATGCGAATCTATGGTTTCTATGCTTCAATCGGATACCAATTGATTGGATGCGTTTGAAAGCCAGGAGAAGACTCTTGCAGAAATTTTTTTTCTAGCTGGGAAAGGTTTGTCTTTTCTTTATCTTATTGTCTTGTTAACTATGGTTTCAGGAACTCCAACACAAATCATGTGTCAATTTTTTGAGGGCCTACTGATTTAGAATCCTTTTGCAAGCTTAATCCCTTATTTGGGGACTGAAGGATATCAAAGACTACGAGGGAATGGCCAAAGCATATCATAGTGGTTGTAGCCTTGTAGCCGTCGGATTGATATAGGAAGTCTTTGTTATCCAGGTGCAGCTGCTAGCGTAGATTTTATTGAACGGTAGGAGTCCAAGTGGCATAATTGAGCACCAAATCATTGTGCCAAAAATATGTTAATGAAACCTACTACTATTTCATGTTACATTGATCTGTTATTTTTTTTCTGTTATTGAAAAAAAATATTACTTTTAATGAGGGGTAGAGATCTCTCCATGGGCTGTTTATGTGTAAATATGGCTCTGTCCATGGGCCTTGTTTTTCTGCCACATGGCTCCTCAGCTGGCACCGAACTTTGTGAACCTATTGTTCAGGTCAGCCTATAGTCATGTTGGAAAATCTCTGCCCTAATGCCAACTTCCATGCAGATAACTATAGCCTTGAGAAAAGGTTGAAAAAGTCAATAATTTTGAAAGCAGTTGGATCCTAGAAAATACAAAAAAGTTCAATATGTGGTGGGAGCTATATGGTTAATATGAACCAGGAAAATTGGTACTTGGCAGGTCTAGAGTGTAATAATACCAAAGCTTAGAAGATCAGCAATGAAGAGAAGAGAAGAAGATAAAGATGAAGAATTGAAGGGAAGAGAGGAGGAACCAAGAGAGAGTGTGAACTAGAACACGATAGAGTTGATACCTTTATTAGCAATAAACTAATAAATTAAAAAATATATATGGAATATGGAAATCCAGAAATTATAACTATCTTCTTTGTGTATATCTGACTTTGAATCTTCTGGATTCCCATCCAGATAAGAATTTTTAAAAAACTCATGGATGATATTTGATCAAATTTGATAATGTTGTATGATAGGAAGAGGAGATTTACAGACACTGCAAATTCACTCTGCAATGTGGGGTATGCCAAATAGGTTGTGTTGGGCAGAAGGTTGTCTCATTTATGCAATCGCCTCTCTTTCTCTGTGTTGGTTCTTGAATATTTCTTAGTCTGATGCATCCTGCAAATATTTCATATGGAAATATGCAGCAGGCCATGGAGCATGACAGGAGACTGGCCATGTCAACTTTCAAGAGTACAGATAAAGATGCATCTAAGGAGAGATCGAAAATGAGAGATCCCATTGTTCTCTTGGTGAGCTCCTCAAGATAGTCTACCTGATTATTATTATTTTTTTTTAAATAATAATAATTTGGGCTCTCATTGGATTGTTGGGAGGAATTAGTTAATGAATTCTAATTTATTGGGGATAACTGTTGTTTTATCCAATGTGTTACTGTTGTAGAATACTTTATGTGGTTCATAGATGTTGTATTGAATAAAAAAGGAGATTTAGAAGTTTGGGATATTGATTTTTCACAAAGGAATTTGGGGCATTTGGCTTTGAAGAATGAGTTTGTGGTCCCACACTCTCACTTTTCTATACTTTGAGGGGGGGGGGGGGGGAGGTTTGAGTATTCTTGCTTTTCTAAGGAATTGAAATGTGTGGTTTGATTGAATGTTCTATTGAATCAAATTCAAGTGGATAGGCCTTGGCCAAAACCTGGGCCTGCTGGTGGTTGGACCAATCAAACCAGTATCTGGACCCCTGGCAGGAAAAGTCAGCAAGGTAACTGTTTTTGCATCTTTTCATACAGCCAGTTGGCTTTCTTTCATGCTGATTGTGGGGCTGGAAATTAAGCATATCTTTGCCACCAGTCCTGAGCCTCAAGATTTTCCAGCTTTGAGCCAAGGGTGGGCCCCGGCACAACAGTAAGTTTGCTCTATTGCCACTAGGTGATTGTGGGTTGGAATCAGAAAACAGCAAAACAGGGGTAAGGCTGCATGTACATATCTGCTCTTCCCTAGACCCCGCAACGTTTGAATTGAAAAGAAGTTGACCCTAGCCCAGCTTAGGCTTGGATCATGGCAAGGCCTGGTCTAAGGTGTCTTAAGAATTTCAATGAAACATAACCTCTGTATTGGCCATTGAAAGAAAACATTGAGCCATTATGTCTCAAACAAGGATTTAGTTCATGATATCTGTATACCCACATTGGTTTCGGCCGATACAGATCAGTTGTATCACGTTGGATTGGACCATTTTGCCCTCAAAAGACCAATATAAGTAGTTTTTTTAAAACCATTTTACAGTCCCCTGTTTCAACACATCCAATACCTGAAACCAGGTTCTCAAACTATGTGGATCTAAACTTTTCTGTTCATTTTAAATATTTGATGATTGACAAGGACATGCCCTAAAATTATATCACCAACCAAACCACAAGTTGCAGATATTAGAGAGTCAGACCAAGAAAGTAAACATAACTTTCCAATTATTTATCACAGGAACTACACCACAACAATGGATTACAGCATCTCCTCAAGTTGCTTTTAAGTATATATAGTACATAGATAAGGACATAGAGTGGGTTTGGGTTTGCCTGCAGGAATCTCTTTATAGTCAGCTGTGGGGTCTCATTTCATAGGTGGCCTCAAATTTTTTAACCTCTCAAAGCTTTGTTACGTTATGTAATGGGGCTCTTTTGTCTTGGACCTCATCTCAAAATTATAGTACTGTAATGAATTCTCTCCTAGTTTGTCTTATAGGCTGATATCATCTACCTACTGGGCTATATATGGCTCCTCCTTGTGAGGATCCTAGACAACACAGCCTCTCTCTCTCTCTCTCTCTCTCATAGAAAAATGGAGAAAAGTAGAGTCTCCGATGTTCGAAGGACAATACACTTTAATATTTCAAGTTTGAATCCACACGCAAATTAATCATTGTGAATAAAACAAGCACAAGTGTCACAATCAAGTGGCCATGGGACTTAATATGAAATTTAAATATCTATTGACAAGAAGACTCGGATCCTAATAATATTTCATCCATGCATTTATCATTTTTTTTTTAATGCAAATCGAAAGAGAAATATCATTAATTAAAAACTGCCGAAATAACATGTAGAGTAACACTACCTTTCACATAGTTAGTCCTAATATATGGTACATATATTTTATATACCAGAGAGAGAGAGCGAGAGAGAGAGAGAGAGAGAGAGAGAGTATCAAACATTCAGCTCCTCTATGATTTTTAATCGTTTAATTTATGTTCAATTCTCTCTATGCATGTAATATTTATGCATTCAAAATCCTACAATTATGGAAGTTTGAGGCAACTGAGAGGGTTAAAATGGGTTTTTGAATCTAAATTTTTTTTACAACTGTTGAATTTTGAAAATTTTACATGTCACGTGCAAAGAAAGAATTGGATAAAATTGAAGGCAAGGCAAATTCCAAACCATAGCATGATGTCTCCAATATCTATTTATACGTCTAGCTCTTCGAACCCCATTTCCAAAGTCCTTTGTAGTCCTTGTTGGAGGTCTTATGCATCTGCTTCTTGCGATTTCATAATCTATATATATATATATATATATATATCTATCCCAAACAAGTTTATCATTTTCTTCTTGTCTTATTATTATACATTGTTTTGACAACCCTTCTAACATCTTAGAAATAGTGTTCTTTCTGTTTCTCTGTTAACTCCCATTGTATATGATTGGTTGAATTTGCATCTGCTATATGGGATCCTAATAGGTGATGCAGTAGCATGTAGTCATGTGCATATATTCATAGTCTGGATGGTAATGAAAATTTGGGAATAAAATGCAACAGAGAAAATTTTCCTTCACAATGGGCAAAGATGACTCACAAATCTAAGGTTATTATTATTTTCTTTCGTATTTATAAAGTTTCGAAATAACTTTCATTATTCTTGGCACCAATCCAAGGTCAATGATGACCATTGGCAAACAAAGAACCAAGCGCGAAAGAAAATCATCATATTCATATGTCATATCTTCTTTCCATCCCCCCAAATCAGACATCTAATTAAAAGAAAGGGAAAGAATTTCCCATGCCGACAGTGTGGAAGAATCTTTACCCTACACCAATCATGACATGATAAACTGTTTTAAATGACTCACATTGTTAGGAAGGAGAGAGAATGGGAAAGCATCCTCACAATGTTAGATCGCGGGTTTTTTTATTATAATTTTTATTTTGCAGTTTTTTTTTTTTCTTAAAAGGAAACAAACCAAGTGGGAAACAAAAGCTGCAGTGTTATAAGTTTATATCAATAAGATTTCTCTTCACAAAAAAACAACTGACATGAAGTAAAAGAGGAGACAAGACATCCAGACTCCAGCACTAACTAGTTCCACCCTATATACATTGCTCTGCTGTTACTACACACTAGAGGATCATGACAACACGGATGGTCCCCCTCAGAATTGGTTGGATCCTCTTAACTCATTCTCACTGGCAGAACCAAGGGGAGCAAGAAATTGAGATGATACCAAGGTGTCTGACACAAGAATTAATCTGGATTTGGCTTCAAGAGTATTACTCAAGAACGATGGGGTGGCATCATTGGCAAATGGACTCTCTAATAAAACAAGAGTAGTTCTTACTAGGTCTGTTATATATAGATAGTATATATATTTAGGGAGAGAGTTCCTCACGATGCTAGTGTGAGAGGAATCTTTAACATTACACCGGTGATGTTGGAACCAAGAATGTTATCATTCACAATGGGTCCATTACATGGTTAGGACTAATGAAGAAGAGAGAAAACCATTTAAAAACGAAAAAAAAAAAAACATGTGAGAGAATGGTAGTACACTCGAGTTGTGGGGTATTTTTTTCCCTTTTACATATTATTTGCATATCGTTCTATTGTTACGATCATAAACTATTCTGTATTTTTTGTCTTGTACCAAGAGTATTTTGTGATATTTAATGATGTATTATGATGATTTTTTTTTATACCCACGATGAAAGGGTCACTCCTTAATCTATCGCCATCATTTATTCTCCATAATATGTTGGAGGTAAAAAATACCCTTCACTATTTTCTATGCTCATCCAAAGGCAATGATGACCATTGGTGAAAGAATTTACTGGCATAAAAAAAAACTAGATCCATGCATTATTATACCTAACAAATTCATATCTCATTGGTGATAAAGACATGTATGCAATATGAGCTTTATACTTTACTTTTGAGCTAATTTCAAATCTCATTTCTTCTTTAAAACAAACAAAGGTGCCAAAGTACCATTGCTCAAAGAAGGATTTTATAAACAGAAGAAAAAAATTCAAGAGAATAAAATCATTTGGGAAGGCACATGAAAAAGCCATGATAACTAGAAAGATAGAACAACTTCTCTTTAACCATCTTAGGGGGAAAAGTATGGATGGAGATTGTTTCAACAATTGTGGATGAGGACAATGAATGCTAGAGCCAAACAAGACAAAAGGAAAGCTTGTGAAAGAAAAGCTAGAAAGCAAATATACTCCATAATCCATATGGGTCTCATATATATATACAAAAGGTCTGGTTTTGTATGGTTGTGTATGTATACAATCCTTGTTTCAGGCTTTTTTTTTCTTCCTAGTAAAGGTGTAGAAATGGTATCACAAATTCTCTCTCTTCTCCCTCATGTACACAATCGTGGATATACATGTTGAGGATTGATGTCTTGTGTTCTATGATTTGGATTGTTGGTCGTCTCCAAATGGCTGTTAAAATTAAAATCTGTTGAGAGTGCTTAACTTTGAGAAAAAAAATTTAGGTTCAAATGGGGAGTAATTTGAGAAATTGTATCTTTTCGCTTTCCCTTTAAATTAATAGCACTGAGGGTAATTAGGGTTATGGGGAATTCTTTGTAAACAGAGAAGCTTGAGGTAGATAGCTAGATTGTAACCTTATTCTCCATTGCTAGTGAAGACACTCTCATCACACTATAGACATAGGCATCTTATCAAACCACGTTTAACCTTGTGTAATGATTATTTGAGTGTTTTTTCTTTTTCTTTTGTTGTGGTTTCTACATCATGCATAGGTTTTAGCTCTTACAATACACGGCTGTGCACAAAACCTTTAACCATGTTAGAAGGTACAACTTTGAGACATGGCTTCAGCAGAATGGCTTCTTTTGTGCTAGGAAATGCAGAAAAGCCATGAAGGATATCCAACTTCTACATGCATGAGATTGATGCAGCTAATTTACCTAACTATAAGAATCAAGGCTCAAGAAAACCGGGGAGTTCAGGACCCATTGTTTCATGTGGTCCTTCTTAAGAGATTAATGAGACCAAAAATCAATAAATTTTCATCAGACATTAATGTAAAGTGGGCCATTATACTTCAGTTACTATATGGATGCTTATATTGAAATTCAAATTGAAAATTTCCATGAGAAATGGTTTCTCCAGCTGTGGTATGGTAGTACCAAATCAGTTGGAAGAGAGAGAAGGAAGTCTTGGATGATATGGGGACATGAAATGAATAATAATGCATAAGTCAGAACCTAACACAAGTTGCTAAGTAATGGGACCTATGTCCAATTTAATGGTTCATATAGGAGGACCCAAGAGGCCATCTTTAGTCAAGTTATAGTCTTGTAGTACACACTTTTTTGCCTTACAAAGAGGGGAACAAAATCCCCTTTTGGTTGTTTGGGAAAAGATTAACTATGTGATCATGTGGAATATTTCTTATTAAAGAAAAAAAAGAAACAAAGAAAATATATTCAGATAGGAATCTTCAAAAGGAATGGTGATTTCCACTCCTTTTTTCTTTGGTTCAGTGGAGGATTCTGTTTGGAAAACTATTGTCCACAAAACAATAGTAAAATGAAATATTTAACAGTAAAATATATTGCCGACGAGTGGAATCTCAATTTAATAATAATAATAATAATAATAATAATAATAATAATAATAATAATAATAATAATTGAAGCTTTAAATATAAAAATTAACTTACAAGAAAATTTTTAATCTGTTTTTGGTTAGGAATTTAAATTTTATTTTTTATTAAATAAAAAACTATATTAAGAGAAGAAGAAAAGAATAATACAATAGCCAAGCAAACTAGCCAAGACGAGAACCCCAATAAAAAAAGAAAAACCAATCAACAAAAAGAACAAAATAAAATTTCCCAGTCTGATAATCGTAGATAATATGGGGATCGAGAACCTATGTTTCTTATTTTTATTTATTTATTATCATTTATATTATTTGATGGGTATTTTAATTTGAGGTTGGGAATTTGGGAATTGGGACTAATTCTTCATAAATACAGTTGAGAAGAATCAAGAATATTGATATATTGTTGATTTATACCTTAAGAACAGCCAAAAATTTACACCATTATGTTTTATAGTATGTGGATTGAATTTCTTCTTACAGTGAATGAAAAGGAAGGAGAAACTAGGAGCGATTAGTAGACAAATTAGAAGTGATTACCATTTTTTTTTTTTTTAAAGGTTCAACAAAAAATAACTTAGTAGAAGGGATGGATAATATAACTTGGAATAAGAAATTAAAGTGTTTTTTTTTTTCCAAGGAGGGAGTTAAAAAAATAATCCTATTATTATTATTATTATTTATTATTATTATTATTATTATTATTATGTGGAGGAGGACCTTGGGGGTTTTGTTTTCCAGTGATACAAACAAAATAATTGAAGAAAACAAAAGCATCCATCAGTGTCAAAAAGAAAGAATCAACAGAGTGATGACAACAGCAATGGGCCCTTCTCTTCTATATGGGTCTGAATTGAAAATCCTCCTAGAATTCCATCCATCCATCTACTCCTCCTTTGCTTTCTTCTTCTTCTTCTTCTTCTTCTTCTTCTTCTTCTTCATGGATTTCTCTTACTTAAATATGTTTATAGATAAACCATGAAATAACCCTATTTGTTGAACCAAAGACCACTCCTCCACAGTCTCTCTCTCTCTCTCTCTCTCTCTCTCTCTCTCTCACACACACACACACACACACACACACTCACAGAGCTAGAAGAGGCTGTCCTTTTCCTTGAAAAAGGTAAACCAAAGACGGCACTCACCCAACCATCTACATGTTGTTTAGTTTTCAATCATTTCCTTTTCCTCTAAACTTCATTTTCTTTCATTTCATCTCTCTGTCTCTCTCTCTCTCTTTTCTTTGTTGTTCTTCCTTTCAGATCCATTGCACCATCTCCATATCTCTGATGAGGACCTGAAAGTGAAAGAGAGTATTGAGTTCATGCATGAGAGACTCTTTGAGCAGCCATCTTAATTAAGATCAATCTCCCTTCCCCACTCCGGTTTTTGGAGGTTTTATGGAGTGGGGCCTCTTTATATCTATATAAACAAACCCAGATATTGGTTTCTCTCCACGTCTCTGTCCTTCACCAGATATGAGCTAAAGGGCTAAGGGTCCCTAAGCTTGGATTCTCCCCAAAAGCTCATGAAGTAGTACAAACAAGATCATTCACCACTACCATGAGGACCATTTTGTTTTTCTGCAAGAATATAAGAAACCAAAACTTTAACTCAGTATTGTTTGTCCTTCTCTTACATCTCCAAGAACCCTAGTTAACCCCCTTACTGCTCTTCCAATTACTCTCATGGGTTCATTTGAAAAAAAAAAAAAATCCAAAGAGAAGTGCCAAGTCCTTATAAGTCTCCAATTCGATATAAGATAATTGCTTTCGCGAGAAACTCCAACAATCTTATACTATTTTACTACTACACTACACTCAGTAAACAAGAATTGCTTAACATTTCCATGGATTAATCATTTAAATACAATTTCCCGTTTAAACTCTAGAGAGAGAGAGAGGCTCAAACGTTGCAGAGTGATTTTGGTTCACCCATCGGAATCATTGCCCAAGAACAAAAATTAAATAGTACTAGTAATTACCCAGAAACTAACAAAAGCTTCCCCAATCAATATTTGAATTTTTCATAGCTCACGCAGTCTTCCGTCCTTCTGTACTATTTCAAGAACTGAAATCGGTCAACCATAGAACCCGGTTTGACTCCAAACCGCATCTCGAACCCGGCTCATATCCCGGCCCTTAAGGGTTCGACCCACACCTTCCAAAACCGATGTGGCAGTCATCTTACGTGTCCTCGCATACTCCCGAGCCAAATACTCGTGTGGTGGAATCCTCTCCGTTGACTCGCCATCCTCAAACTCGTACTCGTCCGAGTCATGCATCGATTCCACCGAATCAACCCTTAGTATCTTAGGCCAATCCGGCACGTTCACCGGAGCCGACGTCGCCATATGATTATTCCGGTGTCCACTACTCCCTACGCTTTCCTGCCCTCGGAATTGATGCACGATCCTTGACCCTTGTGGCTTACCATTCCCGACGGAATCGTCGACAAAAGCCATCGATAATCCACCAGCACCACCACTCCTCCGGCGATTCCGGGTAGTCCCATGGTTGCTCCACCCGTTTCCGGTGGTGGCCATAGATGGTGATGGATGTCTCGTATGCATATGATCATCTAAGTCCATATTGTCCATGTCATCCACCATGGACCATACATCTTCTTCCACCAGCTCTGATATATCCCTGGTGCCGTTAACACCATCACCACCACCACCACCACCATAGCCAAAGCTCCCTAGTAGTCGATCCTGACGAGTACTCAACCCGAGTTTTCGACCCTTCGCCATTAACTTATATAATTCGCCAGATTTAAAGAACCCGTCTTCTATTATATCATTTTGTGGCTTTCCGGTGGCCGGAGTTGGGTATTTTCCGATGACCCACGTCGGAATTCTATGCCACTAAGGTACTAAACCTTAGAGGCCTAGAAGCTTCCTCCTCCTCCTCCTCCTCCTCCTTAGCTTATAGCAATAAAAATTAAAAGGGCTTTAGCCTCTGAACTTGGGATCCTATATGAAGCTGATCAATGGAACCCAAGTAGGTTTTATATAGTATTTTCAGAAGCTTTGGTTTCTGAATTTCATTTTAATTTCCATTTCATTTTCATTACATTTCATTAGAGTTCTCCAATCAAATTGGAGATATAAGAAATAGTGCGACAAGAAAGGAAGAAGCTGTAATTTCCATTTTCATTTCAATTACTTGGGCTTTCAGAAGTTGGGCCCCCACCCCCTTCACCAGATGGGCCCCTTTTCTCTCTCTTGTTTTGGCAAGTACTCAAATGCTTCCACCCAATCAGATTCTAGACTCCACGTGGGTACGTGAGGCTATACTTAACCCTACCTACTCCGACCTTTCATGTCAAGACACGTGTGTCCTCTATGTCCCCACTAACTTGTCCTAAAATGATGACACGTGGTTGACTAGTGACCGGTTATTTCTTGAAATATATTCGAAGTCTCCTAATACATGCTGACGAGAGTATCAATAGTACTTGTATTATATTTTTGATAGCAAGACTATTAGCATTAGGGGGAATAAATAGAAGGAGAGGATTTCCCATGCAGCCAGTGTGAAGAATCTCTCATACTACACTAATCATGATATGGGAAATAATTTTGTCGATTTGACAAGGATGCCAAACTCGAAATTTGGATTTGGATCAAGTTCATTTGATTTGATCAACTAGAATGAATTGGTTTTCGTAATTTTAGAAACCACTTTAGGATCAACTGTTTCCGATCAATCAAAATATTGAGATTGGCCAATGCCAATCTTATCTCAATTCTTGAAACCTTGCAATAGGGAGTCAGTCTAATTAGGGGGGGAAGATTGTTAATGTGAAACTCACATGGTCAGGATGTAAGATGAGATTGGTTGAGGCTAATCATGATTCTCCTTGATCTAGTTTGGGCCAATCTTGTACAAAAATACCTTATATACCTAAAATATGTCGATAATGAAAGCCAATGCAAATAGATCCAAATAAATTTCAATCCATATTGAAATCGATCAAGTCCAATGAAGATCAAAATCAATTGAGACTAATCTAGATCCTAATTCTGAATTTTTAAACCTTGATTAAGAGGATGCGAGAAATCATTCCCACGCTATCTGTCTATTTTTTTTCTTTTTTTAAATAAAATAAGATTTTGATGACTTTTTTTCTTAGGTTGAAACTTGAAAGGTTTGATTAGTTGACGTAATTGATTGTTGTGGAGAAAGAGGTGATGGGTTTGTACAATAAAGCTTCATATAGATAAGAGTAAACTAATTAAAAATTAATTAATTAAATAAAAATTTTAAGCATAATTATTATTGAAAAGCTTAATGGTGATGGGCACATTGAACGGTAGAGAAGGGGGTTAAGAGGTGGGGTCCACAGGAAGGCCGGTTGTCGTTTGTGGGCCATAAACAACAAAAAATTTTAAAAGAGGTTATCATCATTTCACGATCTTAGATAACTATCAGAGACCCTCCTGGGCCTGGGCTGGTGGGTCCGGGTTCTGATATAGAGAGATAAAATACCTTTTAGCCAAAACAATGACTGAAAGAAATGGGTTGGGTTATGCCCATTTTGGTGATTAGTTACATAGAAAGTGCTCACTCATTCACCGAGACAAAATCACAAACATATGGACTCCTATCTGCTGGGACAGTCGGTGGATGTGGACCCAAACCCAACCGTGGCCCGACTATTACCAGACTTGACTCGGGCCCACTCGACCGCGACATCAGACCCGATTCTCACCACTCTTGAACGTAATCGTTGTCGCTTAATTAAAAAGTGAATTGTTATTGTCACAAGGTTTGTTATTTATCCAAACTTCTTAAGGGTTCTATTCTGCCATCTGGATGGATGAAGTGTCAAAATTCAGAGTATATTTCAATCAAAACCTTTTTCTTGTATTAGCACACATATGTGTATTAGGGGTGAAATTAATAGGATTGGTTTGGGATGGGTCTCTTAAACCCCAGTCCAACCCTAAGACCCCAAAACTCAACGCATGCCTAATCCAACCTGCACGGTTCATGCCTAATCCTAACCTTAATTGACACTGATTGGGCCTAGTATTGCCAGTTTGTCCCAAATTGGCCCTGATTTTTTCCAAGGTTGGGTTAACCCTAAGTAGTCAAGGTTAGAGTTGCATTGGGTAAGTATATCGAATATTGGAAGCAATTATGAAATTTTGTAATTGATGAAGTAAGAAACTTCTGTCTATGAGACCAGATTTCATTATTCTGAATAAAATGATAAGATGACAACCTTAAATTATATTATATAAATCAAGGTTACACTCAAGGCCGGGTTGGGTTGGTCTTAGGCTTCAACCCAAACCCGACCCGGTCCAACCCTAACCTAGTGCCAGTGTTTTTTAACCATGACCTGCCCTTAAGGTCAAAAATCTTAGCTCATGCTATGGCCATAGGGGCCAAACTTACACCCCTACTCTGTATATTCATGCATGTGTACCAATATTTTAGACAATATTGTACACTCTAATGAATGGATGGGTAAGATTTGTGTTTTGATTTCCGAAAAACGTATCTTTAATTGTTACATGGATAACTATATAATTAATACTAGATGGATGTGAGGAAACATGTATTAGGTAGTTATGTATCCGCCTTTATCCCTAAGTTAGTTGGAAGGGAAATGATGTTAACACAAAATTAGAATGAAAATTACCCAACTCTGATAACCTAATAATAATTTGAGGGACCATGTCGGTTCCCCATTTTTTGAGCTCATGTTTCACCAATTTTCCAATAAAGAAAGGTAAGTAAGGCTGTGTGGCTGGAAAAAGAAAATGATTGTTAACATAAAATTAAGATGGAATTATTTTAAATATTATCACTAATGATTGTCATTAATTCTATAATATTCTTAATTTTTTTATTAAGTTATATTTATTTTTGTAACAAAACAAGAAAATGAAAATTATATATAAAAAAATATAATGGAGAGGTTCCCTAAAAGGTAGCATGGCCCCTACACTAGCGTCATTTCTCCTGCATGCTCTTTCCATTTGGGGAGGGACCTAGCTACCAATGGACATGCACTCAACAAACTCAC
Source organism: Macadamia integrifolia (assembly GCF_013358625.1). Lineage (NCBI taxonomy): Eukaryota > Viridiplantae > Streptophyta > Magnoliopsida > Proteales > Proteaceae > Macadamia > Macadamia integrifolia. Next base: position 29,953,321 of record NC_056567.1, on the reverse strand, counting down.
TCAGATAACTACGGTAAGAAACAATCTACCTAGTCATGATATAATGGTATGTGCTATAATTACAAATTCATCCAAAACCATTACAAGTTGAGCTGTGGGAATGTTACATAGTGGGGAAATGCATTTACTAATAATTGACTATTTAATCACAGGAAAACACTACTGAAGGAGAAGCCAGGGCTTTCATGTTTGGAGCGGAACAAAAAAAAAGGCAAGGGTGGATTCCGAATGAGATATGGACTAATTCAGTGATAGTTCAAAATCTAATTTTTTATCTTGACAATATTTTTGTGCCCCTAACTGTGGCACCTCTTTTTTTGAATGTATATAAATTCGTCAAAAATGTGACATGTAAACTCGAACCTACCTCAAAACGATCACTTATTATGCCTCTATAGCCGAAGCAATAATGACAAACTTCCAATCACATTTTGTAAACCCCGAAAAGTGTTGTAATGACTCTTTCCTCTAATCTAATTTCTTTTCTTTTCTCTTCTATTTAAAAAAAAAAACTCACTCAAGTCTCTCAACCTAGTAGATCTCCCAATTGGAACCCTCGAGTGAGAGTTCAAAGAAAGAGCAAAAGGTTGGAAGTGGGCTACCCTCCATATCTCAATTCTCAAGAGCCTAAGTTTGGGCTGTGATTCTAAAGAGGTGTATAGGGTACCAGTCCCTGGCATCTGATCTTCATTAACATGCCCATGTTATAGGGGGATTTATGTTGCTTGGTAATTCTAATTAGCTAAACTTGTCACCCATGAAATTTAGTCCAATCCTGAATTGAAGTGAACTCCAACATATCTGATTTTACATATAGATAGACAACCAAAGAGAATAACAAAATGACGTTGAGATCTGATACTTATATTAGAGGGTCTAACCGAAAATCTAAATTCTTACAAAGTTAAGAATCCCACGTTTTTTTCACAATGATAATATTGAATAATATGATTGACGTTGATTTGCTCTGTAGTAGTCTGTGTACTATGTGCCAGACCATCAATTCAATCCTGTTGATGACCTGAACCTGAAGATGGGATCTTTACAAGTTACAACTTACAACCACCTCTCCTCGTCATGCTCAGGGGAGGCAGAAGCAGCTGATGCTATCTAATTACTTTTAGTTACTACCATGGCTGGGGTGGGTTGTGGTGGGTTTCAATCAATGATCAGAGAGGACCAACTACCCTTGTCTATATATGAAGAGGAATAGTAATGACAGCCCAAACTACTATTTCATGTTTTCATCATCCATGAAAGATCTATCTCTCATTGAGTAGCTTTCATCATCATTTCTCATGGGAGTGTGGATCAGTGGTGTGAAAGACATAAAAGATCTTCTTGGTTGGTTTCAGAATCAGAATCTCACCTGCGACTCTGCCCACAACCCTCCAAATCTAATTGCAGAGAAAGAACAATAAAAGCAAAATATCAAAACCCCACAATTGTTTTACCATGTGGTTCCAAGTTCTATGATTTCAAGTAGCTTCTTTTTAAGTTTTAATACTATCCTTATAGGTTATCCTCAAATGGGTTTGTTTGTTTATTCTACTGTACTGCAACTATTATTTTAATGGTGGGTTATAATTTATTTAGATCAATGACTTGTTTGAGAGCTTCATTTGATTCATTAAATGGTCTGTGATAATGGGATCCAGCAGGAGATGCAAGCCTAGGTCCTAGAGTGGCCCCTGGCTAGTTTCTGGCCACTAGCTAAGCTAGCTATTGAAATATGAAACCAGCTTGTACAGCACTGGCATATAAAATTCTATATATATATATATATATGCATTAAATTGTTATAAAAATTTATGTAACAAATGGTGTATCTTTTCAAATAAATCTGAAGAAGATTGGAGAAGGATCTCAATAATTTAAAACTTACTTGTACTGTTCACAAACATGTATTGTATATTTATCTTGCAAATTTTTGCTGTATTTCTTATTTATAAATTGCTAAAAGCTTTCTTGAACAGCACATTCCCCTATAAAACCATGGATGGACCACTAATTTATGCTTCAGGAAGAGATATGGTAATTACTTCTGTTGGATATTTAAGGAATGATTTGGATTTATCTTGTAACAAATTTTAGGGTTAGGGAATCCTACCAATTTAGCATCCCCACGTTGGACGTGAAAATTTCCAACATGTACGAGGCAGCTGGGTTTTTTCACACTCAAATATTTCTGGGGCATGGGATGAGGAATGCTAGACTGGCAGCATGCTTTTTGCTTAAACTCAATTATATAAATTCTCATATATGTTATAAGAAGAAAAAATTAATTCTTATGTTTTAGTATCTTCTCTTTTATTTTTGGACTTTGATTTCTTTTTAATAAATTCTCAAAATTTTGACTAAATTTTGAAACTTTAATTTGCCACTTGACCAACTTCGTTTAGATCAAAACTTGACATGTGAGAAGACGAGGGTGTTAACCAATTAGTTTAGTTTAATTTTCAACCAAGCTGAATCAATTTTGGTCTAGCCAGACTAGGCCAAAAAAAAAAAAGGCAGTTACTCAGTGCACAAAGGCTTCCCGCATTTAAGCAGGGTTCTAGGAGGGTATATTGGTAGACAACTTTACCCCCTTTGCAGAAAGGCTGATTCCCAGGACTCGAACCCACACCACTGTGCAGGCAGAAAGAGCCCTTTGCCATTGCTCCAAGCAACGAGCCCCTTAGACTAGGCCAAGTGGAAGACAAACATGTTAGGTGAAGTTTGGTTTTGGTTTGGTTTGATTTGATTTTTATCGGTTTTTCTTAATGGGTTCTTATTAGCCCAATATCGAATTTGGTCAGTTATGGTTTTCCATATATGAAGAAAATGAAAAACTGAATTTATCAATTTGTTGTTGGGTTTGGTATGGTCACCATTTTGATCGGATCATTGGTGGTCCGGTCTGGTTTCTGTCACTTTTTAAAACCTAAACCTAAGACGACCAGTAAGCCTTCAATCTCGGTTCGGTTTCTCGAGTCACGGTTTATTGGGTTCGTATAAAAGCCATGGATTCAACTGGAGTTCATTTCCACATTTTCCTGCGATTCTGACGGTGAAGTCCGACCGAGGTTCAGCGACGGGTGAAGCAACAGGTAAATCTGCGATTCTGCGATTCTTCTTCTTCTTCTGCTTCCTCTGCTTCCTCTGCTTTCTCGTCTTTGTCTTCTTCCGCTCATCTTCTTCTTCTTCCTCTTCTTCTTCCTCTTCCTCTTCCTCTTCCTCTTCGTCTTCGTCTTCGTTTTCTTCTTCTTCTTCTTCTTCTTATTTTTCTTCTTTCTTCCTTCTCTTTTTCTTCTTCATTTTTTGTGTTTAGGGTTTCTCACATTTACCCTCTGTCCATGACAGCTCGCATCTGAGAAGAACACCTAAAACCGAGTTGATTGAAGGTGAGATTCCCCTCTTCTTTGTATTCTTAGGCTACATTTGTGTTTTATTAGGATTATTGAAGTTCGGTTTCTATTTTTCAGGTTGTAAACTTCATATCTAGGGTTTACCCTATTTCCAAATCAGACGATCGACTCCAAGGTTTGAAAAACTAGAATCGAAGCTTGATTTAAGGTTAGATTTCGATGCTTATGTGATTTTTTTCTTCTTCGTATGCGTGTTCTTACTGTAATGGAAATTCGGTTTCAGTTTTTTCTTCTTCTTCTTCTTCTTCTATGGTGAAACAGTATATGATGATTCATATGTTCCTGCTCTTCATTTCTGTCTCTGGAGAAGCATATTTGAAGGATCAGATATTTATTTAAAAAGGGGGTTCAATGGAACCATTGATTCAGAGTCTCATAAAGGAGAGGAAATACCCCTTTGTGTAATGGTTTTCCATACTGTGCCAGTGGATGCTTTTTTTCCTCTATGTTACTACTTTTTTTGTTCTTCCTCTTTCTTTGTTATGTTCAGTGTTAGTTCCAGCAGGGCTTGTTTGGTGACATTAGGTTATGGGAGACAACATGCCCAGCGTGATTGCCTCTCTTCCCACCCCATGGAAAAGAATCCCCTATCTATCTCTCCCCGTCCAGCCAGCTAGGGGTGTCAACCGGTCGGGCCGGTTCGGTTTTGGTCGGGCTTAATCGGGCTTGAAGACTTTCAAAGGCTACACCGTGTCCGCCCATTTAACTAATCGGGCTTAGTTATTGAGGGCATGGTACACTTTATATTCGGTCGGTCGGTGTCGGGTTATAATCGGGCCACCTTAATCGGGCTTTAGTCGGGCCTTAACCGGGCTAGGNTTTCTTAATGGGTTCTTATTAGCCCAATATCGAATTTGGTCAGTTATGGTTTTCCATATATGAAGAAAATGAAAAACTGAATTTATCAATTTGTTGTTGGGTTTGGTGTGGTCACCATTTTGATCGGATCATTGGTGGTCCGGTCTGGTTTCTGTCACTTTTTAAAACCTAAACCTAAGACGACCAGTAAGCCTTCAATCTCGGTTCGGGTTTTCCTAGTCTGTTTTTGTTGGTCCAACCAATTTAAGATGGAAATTGACACCCCTAAAAAGAGGACATTAGGATCTACATGTCCTGAAAATATATATTCCACCATTAAACCTATCATGTGGCAGAAAGGAAACCTCTTCCCATATTTTAGAACTGTCAATATAGATGAAACTTTACTCTAAGACCTACTTTATCTTGTGCCCATTTTTACAAACCCTGCGTAGAATGGGATCCTATAAATGGCCTTGGGGGGTTGTCTCCATTATTGCTAACTAGGGTTTTCTATAGAGATGTGTGGTTGGTGCTGCAACCCACATAAAGATTGGATTCAGAACAGGAAGCACTTTGAGCTTGAACCAAGACATATTGGCTGATGGGTCCGGGTCTTGATTTATTTAGACCCACGAATATCTCCACTTCTCTGAACAGGAATCGGGTCTTTTCTTGATTCCCTGATTGTGGATAGCCAGTCCAATTAATCCATGACCCAATCACTAGTAAAAAAAGAGATCCCATTCCACTCACAGGAGAGAGAAAGGTCAACTTTAGATCAGATACCCATTAGCTGATGGGCCCCATAAACATGAACCACCTCCACTAGTTTTGATTGGATTCTGTGATTAGGTGGGACCTACCATCTTCTTATGGGTCTGTCTGCAATTACTCTCATCAGGCCCACATCCTAGCACAACTGATACCTTGGTGGGCCAGGCTATTTTACTATCACTACCACTTCAACTTTATTTTGATCCATTTGGGCTTTAGGTCCAGTGATCAGATAAGATCCAAGGTAATGGGTTTAATCTTAATTGGTTACATGGATATGTTTGACCCTAATCCTGTTATTTTCAGTTACAGTGACAGTTACAATGACCATTTAACACACTGTCCCCTTTACAAAGACTAGAGACCACATAGACATATCGGATATGATTTTGGGTTAAGTGGCTCCTCCCACTTGGTATTGTACTTGACCAATGATTTCATGTGGTAGGGGCCGGGCCGGGCCGGGCCGGCCGGGCCCGGTCCTGGAACCAGGATGCGCCAGGGTCTGTTTCTTTTCCCTGTTGGGTGGTGGTTCTGAAGTTGGAATCAATCAAGCAATTATGTCTATGAACAGTGAGACCATTACATCGTGTTTGTAACTGATTGAATGATTCAATAGAGTTGGCTTTTCCTTTTCACTTGGCTCAGCTCAGCTTTTGAATGGGATATTTGTACCATCATGGTTTCATACTTTCATCCTTACAATTATTTCTCTATTATTCACTTTGCCATCAGTAATACTTTTTTTTTTTTTTCTGAGTTAGATAGGCAAAAGTTTTTTATCATCAGCCAAAGCACAGAGATTCATTTTGACGCTACGATTGGACGCCTGCAATGATTGTGTTTCTCATCTTTAACTCTAGTCCTCTACTAATGAAGAACTGAAATACCCTTTTTGAGTTCATTTGAAGGGTCAAATCTCATCGGTGAAGGAAATTTGAGTCATATGGTGAAAATGGAAAAGAGACCCGACCGTTAAACCTTTTATAAACAAAATCTAGGTCAAACCCCTATCTAGTTCAATACCTAGATCCAGTATTAAAACTAGGGCATTTGCAGAGCTCAGGAAATAGGGGTGGAAATATACATGAGTTAGGTGAACCCAGTTTCATCTTTTTTTGAGTTGGCCTTGGCTTTTGGGTTAGCTTATCTTTTTTTTTGGTGGGATTTTATGGTTTAGCTTGGGTGTTTTAAACCTGAAACCAAACCCTTTTAATATAAAAAAGAAGGGAATCAATTGAACTGGTTGATCAGTATTACCTATACAAGACCTATCACTGTCATGGGCATTATAAATGGATAAAATCTGGAAACCCACTTACGCCCAACCCAACCAAAGGACACCCAAATGGCTTGGATTCTTTTCAGCAAATATTGCAGCTTGGATTATATTTTGTTTGGGGCTTGAAAACAGTTAATCTGTAAGCATAGACAAGCCCATCCCGTTTGTTTATGGGCTTACCACAAGCTGAACGTGACTACACAATACGGCAGGAGTTTAGCATGAAACTCTCACATGCCCAAGAGTCATAACTCAAAAAATGGAAAAAGAGAGAGAGAAAGGGAGAGAGAGATTAGGAGACATTGGACTGCTTTACTCATCACATTCCATACTACAAAGTTATTTTTTTGGGGTAATTCTGAAGTAACATCTTCACAATTTTATTTTTAATGAAGATCTATCTTCAGTTGTGTTTGATGTGTTTTCTCGGAATATATTCTGGTATGCACCCTATTCTAAACCATGTGCTATGGCTCGAATCCGTAGTCAATCTTATTTCCGATAGGAGTAGTTGACAATTGAATCCCATTTTTCCCATTATTTTCGTATCCATAATAGTGCAAAAAGAAGGATTGGCTCCGAAAAAAGGGTGTCTTCCATAATGGAATTTGATAAGTGAGATTTCGAGTATAGCATCATCCTTCGCTGGAATTGAAATATTTGCGAGATTCGAATTTTCGGGAGAAAGAGATTTCGCTAACGAAAAAGCTTTTAACGCTGCCAAATACCCCCTTTTTTCCAAATATTTTTACGAATACGCTTTTTTGACATAGCATTTCTTTGACACCGCCATTCAAAAATAAGGCTTTTTGGGGTCGATATCAGCAATGCAATTCATCTAACAAAAAACCTTAAAATCAGGTTTCATAATGCATTCTAACTAGACCCAACAATTTTTAAGAGAATGAATATCAAACACAATCTTAATGTGACGAAAAATAAGTTCTCACAAGAATGTATAAAAGTAACTATTTTCTCTTTTGTTTTCGCTATTTTCAGAGCAAGAGTTCATTGAAGCAAAAAAGTTGAAATTGTAAATAGTACTTCCACTTGATCCCTCTATCAAATGGCGGTAAGCTTTTTTTTTTAAGTGTGTAACACCGGAGAGGTCTTTTATAATCCTATATCAGTCATATGGGGTGCTAATCCTACATCTGTTACCAAAAGAAATTTAATGTGAATTGATATGGTCTCGGGTTTCTTCACCTTATAAGGCTCTTTATGGACTTGAGTACTCTTAGGGGGCGTTTGGTTCGATTTATCCATCGGACCAGATCCCAGGGAATCAGTTTCCCATTAAATTTAAACCGTTTGGTTCATTTTTGTGAAAAATCGATTCAGAGTCATGGTGGCCAATAGAATCAGGGATTTCAACTAAAATCCATGATTCATCCGGATTAACCTCAATAGGTTAATCCGGAATCGAGTCACGGTTTATTGGGTTCGTATAAAAACCATGGATTCAACTGGAGTTCATTTCCACGGTTTCCTGCGATTCTGACGGTGAAGTCCGACCGAGGTTCAGCGACGGGTGAAGCAACAGGTAAATCTGCGATTCTGCGATTCTTCTTCTTCTTCTTCTTCTTCTTATTCCTCTTCTTCTTCTTCTTCTTCCTCTGCTTTCTCGTCTTCGTCTTCTTCCGCTCATCTTCTTCTTCTTCCTCTTCTTCTTCCTCTTCCTCTTCCTCTTCCTCTTCGTCTTCGTCTTCGTTTTCTTCTTCTTCTTCTTCTTCTTCTTATTTTTCTTCTTTCTTCCTTCTCTTTTTCTTCTTCTTTTTTTGTGTTTAGGGTTTCTCACATTTACCCTCTGTCCATGACAGATGCTCGCATATGAGAAGAACACCTAAAACCGAGTTGATTGAAGGTGAGATTCCCCTCTTCTTTGTATTCTTCTTTGTATTCTTGGGCTACATTTGTGTTTTATTAGGATTATTGAAGTTCGGTTTCTATTTTTCAAGTTGTAAACTTCATATCTAGGGTTTACCCTATTTCCAAATCAGACGATCGACTCCAAGGTTTGAAGAACTAGAATCGAAGCTTGATTTAAGGTTAGATTTCGATGCTTATATGATTTTTTTCTTCTTCGTATGCGTGTTCTTACTGTAATGGAAATTCGGTTTCAGTTTTTTCTTCTTCTTCTTCTTCTTCTATGGTGAAACAGTATATGATGATTCATATGTTTCCTGCTCTTCATTTCTGTCTCTGGAGAAGCATATTTGAAGGATCAAATATTTCTTTAAAAAGGGGGTTCAATGGAACCATCGATTCAGAGTCTCATAAAGGAGAGGAAATACCCCTTTGTGTAATGGTTTTCCATACTGTGCCAGTGGATGCTTTTTTTCCTCTATGTTACTACTTTTTTGGTTCTTCCTCTTTCTTTGTTATGTTCAATGTTAGTTCCAGCAGGGCTTGTTTGGTGACATTAGGTTATGGGAGACAGCATGCCCAGCGTGATTGTCTCTCTTCCCACCCCATGGAAAAGAATATGCCCAGCGTGATTGTCTCTCTTCCCACCCCATGGAAAAGAATCCCCTATCTCTCCCCGTCCAGCCAGCCCATTGGCCAGTCTCATGCAAGTGAGTGGGCGGCGTGCACCAATGGGGAGCGTTTGCGGAGAGAGACACATGTCTGGACAGTCTGGCAGAATGTCCAGCCTTCTCATATAAACTTTATAACATATTTAGTTGTTTTCATATTTTTCATGATGGAATATCTCATAGTTGGCAAATTTGGATTGAAAAATTACATGGGCTGGAATTTATTTGGCACAGTTTTTTTTTTTTAATATATATTTTCATAATTATGGAAAAAAAAAA
>NC_056567.1:29900593-29938680 GCF_013358625.1 Macadamia integrifolia | reverse complement strand
GGTGTGTTTCAATAATTTATATCACAGCTCCAAACAATGTCATAGATCAGAATTGATCTGACAATTGGATCATCTGACAGGATTAGAGCATGGAATAGGAGAGATCCAATGCAGGTCCCAGTGTGGTGAAAATATTAATGCACAAAACAGAGGAAGGGAGCTCCCTCCGATTCATCCATCCTTCAGCATTACTCCACTCCCAATTGGTCATAAACTATTGATGACTAGATGATAGATCACAAGAGAAAAAAAAAGTTACCTTATACAGAACTCCATTCTTCGGGTGAGAGACAACATGTGGACTCTCTAACAAATCCTTTGCTTCTGCACCATATTCTCTGCTGTTGATTACAGGGAGAAGCGGGACTCCCATATGGCTAACACGAGGCTGCAGACAAAAGCAAACTAATGAGCCCCAGATCCATATGGAGTCATAGGCTTGGATTGCATAATCCAAATATGTATATAGCAATTTTTTTTAACCATCAAGAATTTCAAATCTGTAGGATGGAACTTCCTCTAATCCACAGTCTGGAACAGACCAGCCAAGTTCCAAAACAAGATATACAGAGTACAGAACAAAAAAAAAAAAAAAAAGTCATGTGATATTGGAAAAATTATTATGAGTCTTATTTCTTTTTCTTGTGAATATCATCGAATCTATTCTGTTCAACCAAAAGGTGATAAAAATGCAGTCAAGATTGCAAAAAGTACATGATCCAGAGAATTAAAAAGAAGAGGACCAACAAGATCCAAAAGTAATGAACAATTTCTCTTTCACTGTTAGTTCAGATTTCGAATTGGCGCCATAATGATATTACAGCCACTTCTACCAAGCAAGATACTGAAATTTGCTAGAGGTGCACTATTGTAAGTTGTCAAAATGTTGGCCTAATATAACATCCCAAAAGTTCAGATATCAGACCCTGAAAGTCCGCAAACAGTGATCGGTAACAATCAAAAACTTACTTTTCCTTCACAACTTTTGTCAAAGAAGGTACAATAATGATGATATAATGATGCTGATTATGTCCAATGTAAACCAACCCCCCCCCCCCCCTTGAAACGAGGCATGGAGAAAGTAGCAGACTTAACAATGCGGTGTTTTCTACTGTTCTCAAGAAAAAGGAGAAAACCCAGGTCAAGAAAAATGGCATTTAAAGTTAAACCCTCAAGGATCACACATTGCTTCGTTTTGTCCTATAAAACCCCAAAGAGTGAAACCAGAGTTTCCCAGTGACAACTTTCGCTCGTCAATATAAGATGAAATTTGAATCAAAATCTGTTCTTGGACCCAACTTTTGCAGAGATCCTAAGTAAGCATCGAAAGAGAAATACCTCAAGCCCAAGTCGTCCAGACGACTTCGTCTGCTGTCCTCGGCCATCGCCTGCACCGCCGGTGACCTCCGGCAGCTGCAACTGCCACAAAGCGGCAGCAAGCTTCCTGGCCGAAACCAGAGTCTTTTCCACATTCCTCATTTTTTGGCAACCTTTTCGCGCCGGCTCCGGTGCCCTATCATTTCGAACAGATAAATTTGCATCTTCGAACTTCCACTGCAAGAGTGGAGTTGCATGTCCGCTCCTCTTTCCAACTGGAGTTATATCCTTCTTCAACCGAACTCCACCAGAACCAGAGAAACAACGGTTCCTGATCTTCCTCCTTGGAGCCTGAGGCCTTCGATTGCTCCTTCTGTGTAAAATGTTCAAATCCGGCGAGTTTGGATTTAGGGTTTTTGAGGAGAGCAACGCAGGAAGATCAGTTATGCCGGAAATCTTCATCTTTGCCGACAATTTCCAGCCGCCATTTGCCGCTTCCCGAAAAGTTCGCCGGGGAGAGAGAGAGAGCTTTGCGATCCGTTGAGGAAATGTGAAGGAACTGTGGAGAATGATAATGACAGGGCTTCGAGATTCAGGGATTTTGTCGAGAAAACTACGCGTATATGTACGGTATACGTATATCTTAGACAAATACGTATAATATATTTCGGGAATCTAAAATTACGAAAATATTAATCAGTTTAAGTAAAAGGGAAGTGTTTTCTGTCCGGCGGGATATAGGGGTGGAAATGACCACTGTGGCCCTCCTGGATGATGTCCAATCTAACGCTCTCATTGGCCAGGGCACTGGCATAGGAAATTCACCCATAGTTTATGACTTTATGCCCATATGCGTCTTCTCATTGACCTCTATGTTTTCGCAAGAGCCACACATTAAGAGAGCATTATTTTCCCCTAAACTTTTATTTATTCTAAATAAATCCCAAATTAGGTAGTTATTAGCTATCAATGCATTTACTGAATCAATGCAAATCCCATCAAACTACTTTTCTTTCTTCTTCTTCTTCTTTTTTTTTTTTTTTTTTTTTCTTTTTAAAGAGACTACCTAGTGCACGAAGCTTTTGCCACTATAGAGTCTAGGGACAGTCATAATATACACAATCTTAACCTTGCTTTACGAAGAGACTGTTTCTTTACTCAAACTCATGACCAATTGGTCAATGATACAACCTTACTCTTGCGTTAAGGTCGGCCCTCTCAATATTAAAGTATTATAAGAAGAAATAATTAAAAAAAATTCATACCTTATAACATTTTAACACTAGTTTGGACCTGAAATGAAAAAATGTGCACAAATTAAAAAGTATTTTAAGAATAAAAAACAAGTATATATATATATTTTTTTTTTCTTTTATTTTACGTGAGTAAAATATAATGTATTTATTTTTATCCAGCTTCAATCAAGGATATCTTACTTAAGACTAGTCTCAATTGTCTGCATTAAAAAAAAAATTCTGTAATGTAAAATATTGTAATAAAATTCCAATAGACATTAAATATTTTTATTCTTATGAAATCTTCGAGGAAATAAACTTTTAATTGCTTTGCTCTCAGGAGGCAAAGATCTAAGGTTGTGTTTATAATAAATAAGCTCACTGTCATAGAAGGTGCCGGGAATTAAAACTCATTACTTTTGTGAAATATTTTAAGATTGTCAAGGAAAATAAATGCCTCACCATTATGTATATTTAATTTTTTTCAAATCCATGTAAAGAGTATCCAATGTCACTCAACCATATACATTAACAATCAAATTTAGTGATTATGTTGTTGACATCAGAATCTTGACTTTTTACAAGCTGCAACTCAGGAGTTAAACCAGATTAAAATTTAACCATTTGAAATTTAGCATGTTTGAGTCTTAATAGTTCCAAATCAGTAGTGATAGGTTGATAAATATTTAGTTCTTCCCACCTGCCCTTGAGGGCACTGTAGTGATCTTCCATATAATTGTCACTGTGCTTAAATTTAAAGATCTTTTCATACAGATCATACACACGTGACATATTTTTATCATGAAAAAAAAAACACTCTTTTTCATCATCCAAACGCCCTTTGCTGTAGTACCAAACATATCCATCGAAAAACAAGAAACATTACATTCACAGTAATTGGAGGGTTCCATGCTGTTCCACACTAGTAATGCATCATTCTCACATATCTAATCTCAGTCTTTGGAAGCTTTGGGTGGAGCTACTGAAGTTAAATACTTCAGTTTTCCTTTGGTATTAATGTAAACCGTTAGAGCTTGTTCCCACAGTAAGTAATTAGAGGCACCGCTTGACTATTATTCCACCATGGGTGAACACCCAACAACAACAACAACAACAACAAAAAAAGCTTAGTCTTATCCCAATTAAATGGGGTTGGTTACATAGATCCTCCAAGAAAAAAAAACTTTGGGACATCCCACTTACGAACAATCGGCAATTCCGATCATAACCCTCTAGGCAACTCTATTAGATGCTATATTAGGGTGAAGACTTAACTTTTGCATGTCTCTTCTAACTAATTCATCAATGGTCATTTTTGGTATGCCCTTAACCCTTTTAATTCCATTCATCTGCATTTCGTCACTCCTTCATACTAGGGCATCCAAGGGCCTCATTTGGATATCCCCAAACCATCGTAATCGACATTCTCTGAGCTTATCTTAAATTGATGTAACTCCTAAATCTGTTCTAACCTAATCATTCCTTATTCTATTTCTCAGGGTTTTGCCGCATCATAATGTTTTGATGGCGAGCCAATAAATTGGCCAAACATGGGGAATTTACTATCTACCTAAAAGTTAAAACAATTAAATTTCGTCATTAAATTATGGACAGCGCGCCCACAATGGGTGAATGTCTAGAGATAAATTTTCACTTTTGAAATATTAATAAAATAAATTTTTTTTGTCCCATCGATACTTAAAATGGTATTTGTTGAAATATCAACAATTAAAATGTGCAACATAATATATGAGAAAAGGTTCGTTAAGCTCGACGCATCTTTCATCCCCCATTGATACTTAAAATGGTATTTGTTGAAATATCAACAATTAACATGTGCAAGCGTAATATATGAGAAAAGATTCCTTAAGCCCAACGTGGGGAATATAATAAGTATTCTTTCTCCCTCTATCTTAAATTTAAGGGTAATTTATAGTGTCACCCCCTAAAAATGTCACTATTATAAGAACATCCACTCTGTTTTACTAAATTAGACTCAGATCCTTTACCGTCAGTGATCGTTAAAGCATATATCTTATATGTTGCTATATTTTATTTTAAATACTAAAATACCCTTATTAAATGTGAAGTACCTAAAATACCCATGTAATAAGTCCCACACCAAATTGATAGTTACTAACTTACTATCCATTTCTTCCGAACGACCGCCGGAGATCACGGCAACAGCGGCACCAGCTTCGGCGACAGCGGCAACCAGCAGTAACTTGCGCAACCAGCAGCGACTCTCTGCCATTAGAGCCAAATGCAGAACGAAATCGAAGACAAAAACTGAAGAAACCCCTTCTGGAGGAGAAATCATCTCTGGTGATGGCGGCGATGGCGGTGCAATTGGTGCCATGTCTCGCGATTACTATATCAACATGTATGCAGTAAAGAAGCTGATAAAGTTGATCCCAATGAGACTAGGTTACCGTTGTGGACGACTTGTGCGCTTTCCTTCGAGGTCCTAGAGCTCAAGATCAAGAGCTGGCTTAAAGCCGTCAAGATTGCAATGAAATCGCTCTTCCATGGCAAAAAATTCGTCTGTGATTACGTCTTCACCACCTCCTATTTCATCTGGGAGTCATGTTTCTGGGATATCACAAAAGGAGGAACCATCCGTCTCTTCTAGTTCCCGGAATTCGTGGGCAAGTGCCACAAGTCACCTGAGAAGATTTTCAGAATGTTCAACCTCTACGATGCCATGGAAAAACTCTGGTCAGACATCGATTCCATATTCTCCCTCGACTCCACCTTTGTCGTCCGCTCTCAAGCTCTGAATTCACTCACGAGGCTGGGCGACACTGTTCATGCTATGCTATCGGAGTTCGAACTTCTTATCTGAGTTATCTATTGGGAGAAGATTGGATATCGAAGCACAAAGAGACCGTGAAACAGTACGCTGCCAGCTATGAGAGGATTGGATGGAGCGATATGCTATCGGCCATACCGGATGATCTGATGGCGACGACGATGACTATAGAAGAGGCTAAGTGATGTTTCAACAAACTTCAGTTCTGCGTTCGAACGAACATACAGAACTCAGTCAAATTGGGTCGTGAAGGACACAGGAGCATTGTTTTCCGACAGGCGATGATTCTGGTTGTTTCAGTGGCAGTGGCAGTGGCAGTGGCGACCGTAGGCTCTGACGATTCTCAGCAAAGATAATCGTGGATGTGTTTTAGTGAATAGAGTATAACGGTCATTTTAACTCTTTATATAACAGTGATTGATGGTAAAGAGTCTAAGTCTAATTTGGTAAAACAGAAAAGGTGTTCTTATAATAGTGACATTCTTTAGGGAGTGACGCTGTAAATTATCTTAAGTTTAATGCATATTTTTAGTTCCTATAGACTAATCATCTGTTGGATATAATTTGCATGTTAGCCTTACAATGACCAGTGAGCACGTTGGGGGTGGCTCCTTGTCAATATAAAATTTCAAGGTAGATTGTAACCATCATGAATTCATTTGACTATAAAATTTACATAAATAATTGTATATATGCACATGTCAAGCCCAAGTCGAAGGTGGCAAATAACATGCACCCACCTCATGCTACACGTCTCCCACTCTTCTCTTCTATTGTCTACTATTCCCCGCCATTTTTCTAGACTATGTTGATTTTAAAAAGGAAATTTTATTAATCATTATCTAACATAAAAAAAAAAAAAAAAAAAAAGGAAAGAAAGAAAGAAAAAGATGAAGATATATGATGTATCTAGGCCTCAAGGCATTCATCACATTTTTTATTAGGAGGATCATAATATATATTGTCCTCCTCTCGCTTTACTATGAGATTGTTTTCTAACTTGAATCATTGACTATTTTGGTTACAAGGGAGTAACGTATTGTTGCACCAAGGTTTACCCTCGTTTATTAAAAATTATATTTAATCACTTGGTCCCACATGGGAAGTGGGAAACAATTCAAGTTCTTGAAGGTCTTGAAGAGAAATATTCCTCATCCTATGTGTCTGAGGTGAATCTAGAGGTGTTTTCATACACAAGCATGTCGAACCGAACATAATATATGCAGTCTTACCCTCGCTTTGTTGTTTTCTAGCTTGAATCATTGACTATTTTGGTCACAAGGGAGCAACGTATTGTTGCATCAACGTTTGCCCTCATTTACTAAAAATTATATTTAGTCACTTGGTCCGCCAAATGGGAAGTGGGAAATAATTCAAGTTCTTGAAGGTCTTGAAGAGAAATATTCCTCATCCCATGTGTCTGAGGTGAATCTAGAGGCGCTTTTATACACAGGCATGTCGAACCGAACTCAAATGTGGTGGCCCAATTCGAGTTCAACTTTGAACTAAATTGGACCGATTTCCAAACTAATCCTACCTGAGTTGCACCCAATTCTTGACTATAAGTATATGCTTGTACCTTTTAAATGGTGAGGATAAATAAAACTCAATGTCAAATAGCACCCATCATCTAATATATGATCTAAAAATATATTTGCATACATTTGATGTTTTTTGTAACCTAACTGAAAGCCATAAATTATCAGATTCAATGGATAGTTGAAAATTTGAATTTGAATCATATTTGTATTCAATTAGAGAGTACTCTCTTGATAGTTATTAGTATTCCCACCTTATGAGTTACTCTCAGGAAGGCATGGGCAAATCATGAAGACTGATGGGCGCCGCAAATAGAGAGAATCTTCAAGGATACAAATTCCACCCCATTCCTCTCATCTATATTGGGAGAATCCTTAATTAGTATTAATTAAGGATTTTTCCAGTTTTATCCTTTTTAAATATAAAAACGTGATGTACCTTTGTGAAATGTTCATATAATTGATTAGACGATGAACATAAATTTGAATATAACGTTAAAATTGCTTCTCTTTATTATTTTTATTTTTTATTTATAATATATATATATTGATTGACTTAACAAGGTATATGGATTTGTTAGACTTATTTTCTTCCATGAAGGATGATGTAATAAGAAGGTGCTTTGAGGTTAGTAAACTCATATTAATTTTGTATGGGGTGGTTATACTTCTGGAAAGAAAAAAAATTTGAAAACTCTAGAAAGTCTTCTCTATTCTTTCCATTAAAAGAATAAAAAAAAAAATTCTCCATTATTTTTTGTGAGTGCTTTTTTTTTTTTTCATAAAATAAACATACAAAGAATTATTGCATTTACCTCATATGACTTGCTATACTTTATAATTCATAGCATACCGAGTGGTATGATACTTAAGGCACCATTTGACAATGTTTCGTTTCTGTCGTTTCTGTGTTTTCTTGTTCTCATAAACGGAGAAATAGACTAAAAAGCTTTGATAAAGGGTCTGTTTGGTAACGTTTCTGCTATTTTTGTTTCAAGAAATGGTAGAAACATAAATTTCCGTTTCTAGAAACATAAACGGAATTGAAGGTGTTTGATAAGTCATGTTTCTGGAAGTCGATAGTAACCATCGAAAGAATGGCCACGTGTCATTTCCAGAAACGGCTCTACTTGTTTCGCCTGGGTCATTTCTTGAACCATAAATAGGTAGAAAATTCTATTTCTATTTCTGAAAACAAGTGAAACGAAACAATTTTATCAAACGCTTTTTGTTCCGTTTCTGCAATTTCTGGAGACAGAAACAGAAGAAACGCGTTTCTTTAAACATTATCAAACGGGCCCAAAGTTGTTCCGTTTCACCCGTTTCTAAAAACATAAATCAAAATTTATGCCTATTTACAATTCTATAAACTATTTTGACAAAACAAGTAAAACTTATTTCGTCGTTTCTATAAACGAATTTGAGAGGGAAAAAAATAAGGCTGTTACAACTTTATCAAACACTTTTTAGGTTATTTCTCCATTTCTGAGAACAAGAAAACATAGAAACGGCAGAACGGAACGTTGTCAAACGGTGCCTAAATAACATAAACATATCCTTAACTGATTTGAGTTAATTAATGATTTTCTTATCAAAAAATAAAAAATAAAAAATAACATGAACAGATCCTCCTCTTATGCCATTCTCATGTCTTTAGGAGCCATGGAAAAGCATTCATAAAGGCATGAGCAAAGTATGGAGATGAAGAGGCATAAGTAGAAAGAACCTCAAGAATATTGATTCTATTACAATAGAATGCTCTCATCTACTCTAAGTAGTCTCTAACTGCTCTTCACTAAGGATGGTTTAGCTTCTTTATTTATTTTTTATTTTTAAAATTTTTAAATATAAAAAATGATGTACCTCTGTGAAATGTTCATCTAATTGATTAAATGATAGTTGACTTAATTAACTCATGGTTGATCAAAAAATTGGATATTATGTTAAATGCTTCTTTATGTTATTTTGAATTATTTCAATATATATATATATATATATATATATCAGTTGACTTAACAAGGCATATGATCTTGTTAAGACTTATATTTCTTTCCATGGAGGTGCTTAGATGCTATTTATTAATACTCACAAATTTATATTCATTTTGTATGGGGTGGTTATACTTCAAGTTTGAGAAAAGGAAACTTTTGCAGGTCTTCTTCATTCTTTCCATTAAAAAAAATAAGTCTTCTCCATTATACATTTGTACGTGATAAACATACAAACATATACTACCTACTGTTCTAGAAGTTCCATATTTTTTATGGGTAAGTTCTAGAAGTTCTATATCATGAAGAAAAGAATGCACTAAAACTAATAAGAAGAACAACAAACAAAGTTATTTATAGACATATATAGTACCTATTGTTCTGGAAGTTTCTAGCTTTATTGTTGTACCATTTTCTTTCAGTGAAAAAGCAACTGAAAAATAGATGCCAAATGGATTTATCAACAGATTTATAAAAGATAATTTATAATATTGAGATAAATCTGTTAAGATAAGATTAAAAAAAAAAAAAAAAAAAAAAAAAAATCAACAAAAAATAATCTTAAACTTAGAGAATGGATGTTCTGACTTCCAAATAAAATTCTAAAGTGAAGGTCTAAAGTGTGGGATAGATGGAATGCTATGAAATTATAAGTTAGTGAGAAAAAGTTATTATTGTTTTGATGTTAAGATATTCATAATTTGAGAAAGGGTAAAAAAAACTCACCTTGAGCTTATATTAGTTTTGTATGAAATGGTTATGCTTCAGCATGAGAAATCAAAGAAGTACGATTTAAAATTCTTTTCCAATAAAATGAAGGACCGAGTTTCCTTGTTCGAATCTGTTCACTATGACTGATCAGGACAACTTGAAAGGGAAGGGGGGGGGGGCAGGAGGCGGATAGGATTCTCTAACGCTTGGATCACACAATGAATTTCACTGTGCAGTCAAAATTAAGAAAAGTATACACAAGGTAACATTACATTTTGGACTTGTTCATATTATATGGGAAGGTATGAGGAATCAGAAAGTTGTGCTCATATGCTAAATTTATTTATTTATTTATTTGGGGGTGAAGCTCATTTGCTAATTATTTAAATATATTAATTTTGTATGAATTGGTTATAGTTCAATTTTAGAAAGCAGGTAGGAAAAATTTAGCAAGTCCTCTCCATTTTTGGTGGAAAAAAAAATAATAGCAATACAAAAAAAAAGTCTATAAATTACGTTTAACTTGTTATATTTCTTAATTTATAATATAAAAGACGCCGTGATAATTATAAGTTTAAAATTTGTAAACTTAGATTAGCTTTTGCATGGGATGGTCATGCTTATCATACTTTAAAAACTCATTAGTTATCTATGTGGTGGTTACATATATTTTTTATTTTTGAGAGGTGAATTAAGGGTTAATTAAAACTATTTCTTCATTGACAAAAACAAGAATAAAATAAACACCCAAAGACTTATGTACAAATTCAAGGTGGTGGGGAAGGTGACAGTTGAGTGCATGCATCAGTTTCTTAATTCTATCTTGAAATATAAATAAATTGAAGTTGAATTCAATTATTAATTTTCTAAATTAAAAAATAATTTCAAAGTTTATTGAACTAAATTTTTCACTCCATAATTTAATATAGATACAATTTAGTTAAGGGATTAAATTTTAAAAAAAAACAAAAAAACAAAAAAAAATGCAATATTTTGGGGAAAATAACAGCAACAGATTCTCCTCTTATTTCTCTTTAAGCTTACCCTTTTCTTATGTCTTTAGAAGCCATGGAAAAGCCTTTTATAAGAGGTAGATTATTAATACATGGGATCTTTTATTTAGTAGCCTACTCTGCAAGTGAGATGCCTTCCCATGAAGGTATGAGAAAAGAATGGAGCAGGATATTGGCATAACTAGAGAGGAACCTCAAGAATACTGATTTCATCCCAAAGCTCTCATCTATCTTGAGAAATCCCTAATTATTCCTCATGGAGGAGGGTCTAGTCTGTTTTTTTCTTTTTCTTGCCTTCCAAACATAGCCTTAACTTCACATTGAATACATAGCCTCGATTTGAACCTATATATCATATATATTATACATATTTCATGGGAAAAATGTTATTTGTGCGGACCTCGAAAGGATACTCTGTCTCTCTCATGAAATGATTTATTTGTCGTCTGTATATGAAACCATTCTCAAAGAACCCTCTCTCAGCTCTATAAATTAAAATTTAAAATCCAAAAAAAAAAATCGGAGTTACTATGAGATCAATCATTACAGTAGGAGCAACCAAAACAAATGGTTGATTAAAAAAAAGGGGTGAGAGATCGCTTTCAACCTATGTAAACCCTTCACTAGCTAGGTCATGTGGAGGAATTAGTAATAATGGGATTTTTGCATTTCACGAAATATAGGGTTATCATTTCACCACTTGTATCTAGATGCAACATCATTTGCCTAGTGAAAAAATAAATAAAAATTAAACAACAGAATTGGAATTAAGTTTTTCCTAAAGCCATCCTTCTCTATTAGTCATGTGACCATGCGAATATGATTGAAACTACTTCTATACACATGCCAATCCGTTGGTATCAATGGCCATGGTGAAGGGATTCCCCCTTCACCTTGGCTGAATATTATTACTGATATTAATTAATGAGCCTTTTTCAGCGTAAGTGCCACGTGGAGCACAATTGGAAAAATGACGTAGTCTGAACAAAGAAAGATCCCTGAGACCCTGACCACCAAACTTGACTGCCACATGTAAAAGACTGGTGAAGTTGGTGGGCGAATATAATCTTCAATCTGATGTACGGAATAATACGCCACGTGTCTATAAACAATAGGTCGATTAGAGAGAATGAAAGTGATTGGCGGTGGAGAACGTGAAGAGGTGAGACAGAACCGCCAAAGCATGTGGAAAGAAAGCTATATAAAAGTACTATCGCCACGTCGGAGTAAATCCCCAATTATTTAATATTAAAAAAGTAATTAAGACTAAGTAAGCAAATCAAAATGATAAAAGTAATGATTATAGAGTTCTTAGATGTTTACGTGAAAAAGTTAATTGAAACGTCTTTTAGTAAAAAGATTCCCTTCGTGGTTCCGCGTTCACACGTACTTTGATACTCTTATATTCGATCCAAAACCCCGTTCACACCTGTAAGTCTGTAACTACTTTTCTCTTTCTTGGCTGGCACTTTACTTCGGCTTTAACACAACCTAGCGGCCCAATGGTTGGTTGGCCCATCACCTTTTCTATTTGAAACCCGACCGGATTTGATTTGTTTATCTTTACCTATGGTGAAAAGAGAATCTCCTCATCGCAGGATTTGAACACTTAATATAGGAAAAGGTATTTTTGATCCTGCACAATAGGGTGGCAAGGTCATATCATCAATGGAGAAGAGATTCTATCTTCACCACAAGTAAAGCAAAATTTAATATTAAATCTTTTTAATTAAATAAAATTATTTGACCTTTGCCTGATGATATACTTAGTGTTTTATGATTAATTAATAAGTAATAATGAAACATAGGAGGGTCTATGAAATAATACTAAAAAATTAGTGTATAGTTCTTAATTTCATCTGTAGTTGATAATGGATTTGATAATACCATTTGAATAACCAATTAATATCAAATTAATAGGTGAGGTGATGGATTTTTGTTTTTTTTTTTTTTTTTTTTTGGGGGTGGGGGTGGGGGAGAGTGGTGGGGGGTTATACATTTAGTTGCATATTTGAAATAAGATAGAAAAAATTATTCCCATTGTTCTCAATTGTTCTCTTTAGTTACTCTTCAATTATAACATTGATATTAGGTTGACGTTCATTTATAAGTAGTATTTCAAATGGTAAAACATAGAAACAACCAAAAATTAATGAACTAAATACCTAAAGGAGACTATTATTATTATCATTTTTGGTAAATGTAGATTATTGTTTTAGAATAGTTATTTTTTGGGTTAATACAACAATGATCTTTAAATCTATAAGCAATGCTAACTCAATTTCAAAAAAAAAGTTGCCCTCGCATTGATTCTACGATTTTGAACATATTTTAGGCTTTTAGCTTCCAAACTTCTAAAATGTTGTCAACTTTTTTTTAAAAATCTAAAAAACTCAAAACTGCAAATAAATTTTTATATTTCATCAGAAACAAAATATAACAAATTGCATAAAGTGATAATACTTGTAGACCCAAATCGAATCCGAATCAACCAATGATTTAAAAAATCTACTCAAATTAGCTGATTCGGGCCTATCCAGATCGAAAGATATAATTATGCTGACTCAGGTTTTCCAAACTGATTCTGATCCGATCCAATCTGAACCAATTCCGGGTTTTCAAACACTGAACCCACTAAACCAACTATGAGAAGCAAAGCCATGGAAGCCAAGCCGACCCAATAGCTCCAACCGCACCATCACCGACAGGCTTTCCTTGTGAGCCACTTTAATAAAAATTGGAGACAGTGGAGTGACATCAGGTATTGCACAAAGAGTGGAGACCTCCTCCTCCACCATGAGAGAGAAAGAGGTGACGAAGAGGTCAACCATTCTCACCCCCCAGATAGGACGACATGTTATCCTACGTGGCAATCGGATTAGCTTTTGACGCTTTCCCATTCCTTTCTCTCTCTACTTTCTTACCTTCCCCTGACAACGACCACTTCTCACTTCTTTCATAAAACCCACCAACGCCATTAATCTTTTTCTTCACCTCATCTCTCTCTATAAATACCAGAAATCTCTCCTGCTATCAGATCCCGCTCTCTTTATTTCCATTCACTTTTCAAGAAATTTCCACACAGAGAAACCAAAACCATAACCAAAAAAGGGAAAATGGGGAATTGCCTTCGACATGATCAATGTTCAGATTCAGAGATGACATGGGGAGGTGATTATTGGGGATCTCCAGGCTCTCCACAGTTGGAGAAGCTAATCTTCACGAAGGACACAAGAAATGGTGAGAAAAAGAGAGAAGAAGAAGAAAAAAAAGCTCATCTAGATGAGATGCTATGTGGGTCAGGAGAGAAGAAGAACAGAGTTGGAGGAGTGGCTTCTGCAACTGCTACTGTTACAGAGGTAAAGCTTACTATTACAAGGAAGCAATTGGAAGAGTTGGTAGGGAAGGCTGATGCTCAAGGGATGTCCGTACAACAGATGCTTACACATTTGATGAACGTTGATGATAGACATCATCATCAAGCTCATCATAGATCTTGGAGACCTGCACTTCAGAGCATCCCTGAGTGATTTCTTTTTATCCATTATTACAAGATGAAGAATCTGAATCTTTCTTCCCAATGTACATAAAATGAGTCACAGCAGAGAATCAGCTTCTTCTTCTTCTTATCTTACTGTTCATATTAACCTGTCTCTGCTTTTTCTTTCTTTCTTGTTCCAGAAATCAATTTTTTAGAAACCCAGATCTGAATTCTAACAAGCCATGACCGGATGTTACAGATTAAATTGATAGAAACCCATCTGTAGCATCTTAAGACGAAATTGGGTTTTTTGTTTATGGGGGAAAAAAAAAGATATAAAATGCAACAATTTACGACAAAGATTGAAAAGCAAGAAAGAAAATGTTGAGGTTTCTGCAAATGGGTGATTAGCGACGACGACATTGGATTTGTTAATACGGCAATAGGGTGATTAGGAACATTAGTTTGTTTATCCGTAGTGGGACCCACAAACTAATTAGCCCACCAGCAGCTGTGGTCAATCATGGACCGTGATGGGCCCCAGTGGATCACACTGTTGTTTTCTGTTGTGGTTTTGGTTGCCAATCACACTTACCTTTTTTTTTTAACATATATATAAATATATAACCATGGTTCAAAGGATCGATTTCATATCGATATATCGGCCGATATGTATCAGTATGACTGATACCTCATATCGATACGTTACCAATACAAATATGAAGTATAGGCTAAAAAGTAACTCTTTGAAAATTATGCTAAATACCGGCTCAGTATGATGTTACTTAATTCGTATTGTATTGTATCCTTGATGTCTACACATCTATAATTTCAATTCTATCTGAATTACTTGCATTGTATGGAAATAGTTGAGAACATTTCAAACATTCAATTAGTAGAAGAGATAAATAATAGCCTAGATTAATGGGTGTTTCCTTTTTATATGGTGCAACAAAAAATTTCTCCCCTTTTGATATCAAGTTTCTCAAAGTTTTATGACCTAAAAAACCTAATTCGATCAAAGTTTTAGTTCACGGTATCAATAACAATATCATGTTGTTGTATGATGTCTTGTATTCACAGTTTAATCCAAGGAATATTGGTGCAGGTGCCTCGAAAGGTAGGATGGCGATCATATTTGAGGGCAGTTTTATATTTTTCAGATTAGGATTTTTTCACTATATATATTTGTAGCGAGAGATTTCTTTCTCTAAAATATAAGCAATACTGAGAGGTGTGAAGATGAACATTATAACCTATTCTCCATTGATGGTGAAGCAAGATCTCATCTCACCGAGGACGTATGTAATATCGTCAAACCTCGTAAATATGTGTGCATTGCTTGTTCTTGTTTTTCCATTATTTTCTGCATCGTTTTAGGGTTGCATTTCTACATATCCGCCATGGATACTGATACTAATACGAATCGATAGTATTATACCAATTCAAATAAATAAATAAACTATTTTTAATTGAAAAATGCATGTTTTTGACTGTATCAGCCGATATGACACCGATAGCAAAAGCCAGACTTGAAATAATAAATAATTGGAAAGATAATTACAAAATCTTTAAAGTGTTAGCCATGTTGGAGTAATTCCATAATCTAATCTTAAAAAAAGTTAATCAAGTGATTAAAGAATGATTATGGTTTTGAAGATAATGCATATGATAAAGCTAATCCACACACGTCTTTTAATTATAAAGATTCCCTTTGTTCTTCCGCGTTCACATTTACTGTCATACTCTCTGGATTCGATCCAAAACCACGTTCACACCTGTAGTGGCTAGATTAGGTTAGGCCGTTAGGGTGTCAATTTCTGGTCCGACCTGTTGGTCCAATCAAAACCGATAAAAACATTGGATTGAATCAAATCGAATTCTTATTGGCTCGATTTAGATTTGAGTTTTCATGAAATTGGTAGAAAATCTAACCAGATTGGATCAACCAAAACCAGAAATTGAACTCAGACAAGAATAATCCAATAAAAATAGGAAAACATGTTTTCCCATTTGTTTAATAAATAAATGAAAAATAAATTAAATCGATAACAACCTGATAAAATACCAAATTGAGCCGACTGATTGAAACTCCTAGGTCAGAGCAAGGTCATGCAGGCTTGGACATGGCCTTTTCCACAAGATCTTGTGATAAATTCCATATAATCATGCATGGGTAATGGTTTGATCCCCATTGGTTCGTAAAATAAGTTGGTGGGGGTTTGATATGGTTTTGGGCTCCTTTACCTTACAAGTTTGGAGACGATTAAGCTCTCTTCAGGTTCATGTAGTGCCATTAAATTAGTCAATTTATAGCATCGCAATCTTCACATGGAAGGAGCAACCTAGTCCTAAAGTGAAGCTGCTATGAAATGATTACTTGCGGACAAATATAAACATTGGAACAAAATGAGTTCGCCGTGAATGTCATCAGTTCGAAAATGTGGTTAAATTAACCTCACATCAATTCTAAAAGAGACATGGTGAGGGTTGAAATGTCTTTGGGTTCTCTTGAGGTTCATATCACTTCATCAAACAATTCAACTTAGAACCACATCCGAACACTAGGCTAGCCTAGTGGTGGCAACCCAGGGGAGGAGGTCGTGGGATCAAACCATATCGTACGCATTGTGTGTGTGAGTGTGTGTGTAAGTGTACCCATTCGTGGGTTATCCAGATGGTTAGGACGAATTGAAAATTGTGTCAATCTCAGGTTCGATGGCGGTGGTACCCAGCATAAGGTAGTCTTCTATGTCTTTCTATGTATCAAGGTCTTACTTTAGTAGGTGAATTTTTTGGGAAGAAGCTACTTAATTTAAAATTAATGTGTTTGATTTAATCAAGACCCTTATAAGTCATACTTTTTCACTCAAAACCTTTGAAATAAATAGGAAACAGAATTACAAGTTATAGTTCAAAACTCACATTGACTACTACAGATGGGTTTGAACTTTGGATTAGGCTCAACACCTCTATGCATTGATTGTCCTTAAGTACCAACACCAATACATGAGGAAGAATTTTTGCAAAATGACAAGGTTAGGCAGTTGTACTCTTGTTTCCGATCAGGGAAGCTCTTTGTCAAGCCCACCTCAAAAAACTTTAATGAGACAAAATCATATCACAATTTGCTAAGAAATCTATGGAAAACTGCACCAATGAGTGGGTACGAGATAGATTCGTTCAGTAGAGAGTCCACATTTTATATGAGGAGAGACTATTGATGTGGTTTCTACAACTCATTATGTGACGTGGAGTGAAAAGAAATCTCTACTCCGAGTTTCAGATAGGAATAGGTAGATATAACCAAGCTCATTGGTGGGTCAATGACCCATGTCGCAGATCAATCTATTTAATGATTGGATTACAATGGTCTATAAACATATTCTATCAAGACAATGTTGTAAGGCGAGCAAAGTCCCTTCCATTAATCTGTGTGAGTGGTCTTGGTCGAGAACAAAATGTTTCACTCTACCGTAGGTGAAGGAAAATTCATGATCTAATTGTCACTAATACTTTTCTATATAGGATCAAAGTTCGAAAATGGCTGTACCCTCATAGGGATCCTCGTCTTACCCCATATTAATGCCAACGAAGAAGGAATACTTCCTTCACCGTGGGTTAATGCAAACTGTCTCCGGATTAGGTTTAACTTTGTAAATGTCTTTAGGATCTAAAACCGTAATTTATGATGTGATTAAATTTACCATTTTTTTTTTTTTCCTTCAACGAACAATCATAGAACTTAGAAGGTCCAATTAATGCAAAAATAAGGGACAAAATATTTTGTCGCCATAGACACAAGGGTGTAAAATGACCATTGTGCCTATCATGTGAAGAAGTAAATAGACAACCTCTTTCAAAAAAAAAAAAAAAGTAAATAAATAAAGAGGAGTAACAGTTAACCCGCAAAAGCATCAAAACTCAAATGAGCACATGAGTTGAGGATAAGTGAATCGGCTGGGTTCTTTACCCAAGAAAAAAAAAAAAAAAAAGAATGGGCTGGGTTGAGAATTGTCACTCAAAATCTAGTAAACCATGAGGATGAGTTGAAGTGTCCAGCACAAATATAGCCTAGGCCCAACCCAACTCAGCCCAATATGTTGATTGTTAGGATTAATGCATCCGGCACACACATTAAGGGGTTTTCAGCCGCTGGATGCTTATTGCAACATTACAGCAGCTGCAGAAAATATGTAGCATCTTTACACTTCTGTTGTTCTTTGAACAAGCAAGCAGTTTCTTTGGTAGAGTGTGACATGTCATTGCCCACGCTTGGGATTGAATCCTGTCTTCCAATGCCTGTTGGAATTTGTACTCATCCCTTCTCTCCTGGAACCAATTGTCTAATATAAAGATGAACACTCACAAGAGGCTGGGTGGTGTTCGCAAAACAAAAAAATAATACAATTCTAATGCCCCCTCACATCAAGATATACGGCCAAAAGAGGCTGGGTAAAGGAGAGAGAAACATATTTTCTTTTAATATATTTTTTTGGAACTAATAGCCTCAAACATATGTTACCCTATTGCTATTATTTCTTATGGAAATTTTTTGTTCTTAATCTAGTTGCAAAATGAACACACATTATTTTGAGTCAGACAATAAATTGCATTTATGACTCACCTAGGTCTTAGATTTGTATACACAAAAAACTTGTCTATATTTTTCCAAAAAAAAACCTTAGGTGTCTAGAAATATATTATTGTATGGGAGAGAGTAAGTTCTTGACAATGTGGGAAAGTGAGCCAAAGGGCAGCACCAGATACAGTTCATCAATAAGGGTTGGAGAGAGAGAGAGAGAGAGAGAGAGAGAGAGAGAGAGAGATTAAGTTGGTAGGGTTGGAGTTACTTCAATGGAAAGCAATATTAATGGAGGCTTTTATATTTCCTTTGGATGCTTTTCTTTGAACCCACCATAAAGTCTCCTCAATTAATGTATTAAGATGATGCGGTATCATGGATAGATCATCTCATGATAGAAAAATCTTCAAAATAGGAACAATATTGCAGAAGAGGGACATAGGTCTCTCACTAAACTTTTATACTGCAATTTAGATTCAGACAGAAAACCATTCAAACACACATATTGATTCCTCATCTAATCCATTATTTAAAAGTTTTGCATAAGATTTCAAAATTTTGACTAACTCTAATTACAGTGTCAACTTAAACATGTTTTTGAGCATCACATTTGAATAAGTAGAGGGATATACAAATTATTTTTCTGAGAGTTGATCAGCCGACAATATACTTTGGGTGTCAAGTTTTTGTGAGGATAGCATTTTCAGTATTCAACAGATAAAAAAATTTGGCTCTAATATGAGTATTTATAGAAAATAAAAAAATATAACGAATGAATAATCATAAGTAGTTTCTAACTCAGTGACAAGTAGCTAGGCATTTGGGTTCTTGCAATTTTGTCTAAGTCTAGGAAAAGTCGCTAATTCAACCCTCCTATCCCCCTATTAAATTATAGTAAAGTTAGTAATTATTAATAAATTGACATACTGGCTTTTTTTTTTATATAAATAAACATAGTGACCCCCTTGCTGGCCCCTCGGGGTCCCAAAAAAATTAATAATAATCATAAGTAATTGTAAATGCTCTGCTTCAACCAATGAATTGTCTTGATCAATAAATAACATCCATTGGGATTTGGGGAAAAAGTGAAACGTATCATAGATTAAGATCAAAGTTATAAAAAGAGCAATAAAGATTTATTTTTCTAATTAAAGGAAGGTAAAGGAAATCCTCACTATTCAAAAAAGAAGACAAATTGAGTATAACAATTATTCTCTAACTTTGTTCCCTTAATTTAGGGAAGGTTTATTTATTGTGCTTTCAAATTTGAGACAAAAATGGGTTGGATTAAACAGTTGTTTAAAATTAATGTTGGAGCAATAAGTAACCAAACCACTTAGAGAATGCTTTGGTTGGTAGGAGTTGCTGATTTGCATGCTAGTGTAATAATATCAAAGTTCTATATCACTATTTGTAGTGATTGTATTAGTAAAGACCTGCAAGAGTGATTATCATGAGTTTAAATAGTAATAAACATTTGAAAAGAAAGAAAAGGACTTGGTGGTTTTATTGAGAATTGTTGCTTTCTTGATGCTATGATGCAAGATTACATTATCTACACTTTCCAATTATAAAAAATCCCTTTTCAATTTCTAAGTTTTGGTCTGATCTAAATGCGTAATAGATTTGATTTTAAGAATTGAAAATGGAAAACAATAGACAACATTGGATGATTTTTTTTTTTTAAGACAAATATTATTATCAAAAGGATTAGTTATTTTTTCAAAACTTCACAAGGCTCTACCAAAAAAAAAAAAACCCACACATGGCATTTTTAGATGTTGTGTCTTTTTTACAACCATTGGATATAAAGGACATGGTATAAATTTGTGACATGTCATATTTCAAAGTCTAATCTGGTTAAATATAAAATACCCTTTCTGTATTAATATACATTCCACGTATCTCTATATATTTGTTCTTACTTCTCATGACATTAGTGGTTGTATAAACACATATATGTACTACTATTCAAGACATTAGCGGTATTCTCCCAACTCTAAGTAGGAACAAGCTATTTATATTAAAGTAAAAAACAAAAAACCTTAAAATCGACAATTTAGATATGTCAAAGCCAATTGTGACACCATTAGCTATCCTTATTTCAATTTTAGTCACTAGAAAATGATTCCAAGTGCACTGAAAATTAAGGAGTTATTATCTGTTGTAATATGTATCAAGTATTTCTTATACATTATTTATGTTTTTTTTTTACCAAACAAAAAAAATAAAAAAATAAATTTATGTTATATTTCTAAGGGAAAAAAAGGTTGGGCACACTGCTGGGGTGACTAGCCTATGTCACTCTCTCCCCCTCCCCTTTGAAATTGACACCCCATACCCCTTGCATCCCAGTATTCCCACTGGTTGAGCTACTAGCTCCAATAGCAGTGTGCTAATCCTCTCCCTATTTCTAATAAATATAATATGAGAAAAGAGAAGTATATCCAGGAATGTGGCATTCGTCTACTTTTCTTCTTTCCATGTAAAAAGACATATTTGACCCTTATTTGGTGAATGACAACGATAGACATAATGAGCACTAACATAGGCCATGTTCTCCGATAGAGAACCACTTCCCATATAATACATAACTAGGGGAAGGGCACACCACCCACTCTAGGAAAACTAGCAGACAACAAACACATGGGAGGAGGGGCAGGACAAGAGAGGGTAGAAGGTGCTCTCACTAGGGAGGAGAGAGAGAGAGAGACATACACAGGTTGGACATCCTTGCAACGTGCCCAACCTTCACTCGTATAACTATTTAGATGAGAGAAAATCTTGTTATAATCAAGATTGGTGTAAAAAAAAAAAAATTATCTTACTTTTTGCCTTTTTAGTATAATATTTTTTTCCCAAGAGGATCATGTCATTACATTTGTCTACTGTAAGAGTATGTAAATCACTTTAAATTTATTTTGAATTATTTTTTATTCATGTATTAAATAACTTTTAAAAATAAAATATGAAACAATCGAAGGAATGTTATAATTTCTCACTTCAGTTTTTTGGTGACAACAAGATGCACCCTTCGGATTATATGATTATATATATATATATATAAAAGGTATGTTGCCCTAACAACATTCCTACAAGCCATCAAATATAGGAAAAGTAAAGAAAAAGACTCCAGCCATCAAAAGTTAGAAGTCTTACCCAAAATAAATAAATAAAAACAAATAAAAATCCAAAGTCAAAAGTCAAAAGTCTTCATCAAGTCTCCCCGTTCACTTTCACTTACCCATATATCTGATGACCACTAAATTTCTTTTAGCATTTCTATAGTATAACAACTCTTGTACTCTTTCCTTCAATGTTTCAGCCAAGCTTTCTCAAATTTCAACCATCTCGGCCACTTTAACTGTGTAATAGAAATCTTTTTTCTCCTTCTTCACACACTAAGCTTTCATTGAGATTAAACAACAATTATCCAAAAGCCATATTGTCTTTATGGAAAGAACAAGGATGCTAACATAAGGACCCACAAAAGATTGAAGTCAAAAGAGAACTCCAAACTTCACTATCTGCATTGGATGATTACAGCAGAAATCTTTCAAGATAAGACTTAGTTTTCTTAAAGAGTGTAATTGGTGCATGAGGCTCTCACATATGCGAGATATGAGGGACAAGAATGACGTAGTTTTATGCTAAAAATGTCGAGAAACTATTTTGCCTTACTTTTTTTTTATGGCAAAAAAAAGAAAAAAAAAATGAAAACTAGCAGGTTACAAAGTTATTAGGAAATTGAAAAATAATAAATCCATTCCATTGACTATGTATAGCAAATGTTGAAGTGTACATTTAGAAATTGAGATACGATATATGTAGAGGGACAAATGTGTCAGGTGTACTTATGTATAAGTTTTGACATTTTCGTTGGGAACATAGTGGATTAGCAGAGAGGCGATGGTGACCGGAGAAGAATGGAAAAAATCCCGGTAGTGGTAATGGGAAGAGGTGATGGTCAGTGGAGAGTATAAATGTAAATTTCAAATCGGAAATCCGGTAGTTTTGCTGTTAAAAAGTTTCTTTCTTCTCCCGTATGCAAGTCGTAGAAGAAAGAGACAGTTTGTTAGTGTCTATAGAACTGAACTGTAAGTCTTAGAAGCAGATCCCTGTTAGTTAGTGTTTCGTTCTCAAAAATGGGGAACGATTGTAGCCGGAGTGAATTTCAGAAGTTACCTGTAGGAAACTGATGACATTGAAATTATCCTTGTCGAATTTTTGTTGTTTGAATCAGTGGGTTTTTATAAATTTTGAATGGTTTGATGTTTAGGATACTATGTTGCAATGGGGAACACGATGAAGAAGAATGAAAGAGGAATGATGAAAAGGGAGGTAAAGGCGTAAAGAAAAAGGATGACTGCCAGAGACTTGTAGACGACAATCGCAAAATGGGGAGGACGATGAACAAGAACAGAGGAAGAAATGAGGAAGAAGGAGAAAAAACTCCTCTTTTTGTTACCAAATCCCCATTTCCCCACGGAACCTTACTGACATCGCTCTGACAACAATATCGTATGTGGTCCACTTCTATTCTATTTTGACTCCTGTTTTGTATTTTAGAATTAAGATAATAAATTTGAATCTAAGGGTCTAAATCAATGAACCTTCAATCCTACGATCAAAATTTGCTGGTTTTCCAATGCTAATGTATCCCGCTAGCATTCCCAACCCACTCCCTTTTTTTATTTATTTATTTTTACTTTATATAGCTTTTCAAATACCCAACTAATGGCCATATAGGAGATTTTAATAATGGATGAATCTGTGCATTCTAGTAGAACTTCTACCCACCATACCCACCAAACCCACCAATCTTCAATGGAATAATTCTTGAAAAATTTTGTTCTTAAATCTAAGTGGGGGAAAGAAACCAAGCAGCTTTAAAGAAAATGCAATAAAGAAATATTTCTTAGTTTGATCCTAAAGATCCGTATATTGAAACCTTTAATATGGATCCACTTATGTGCTGCATTTCTGCATATGATAGTTCTTGATCTCAAGATGGTCATTAAATTTTATTTTCATTTCTTAGAAACAAACAGTAAAGATTTCCCTCTCTTTTTGTTAATCCAGTGATGTCTATCACTATTCACTGACACATCTCATGGTGCGTGTGAACTGTGAAGTGTGAACCAGTGAGTATGAGGAACTGGGTTGGGAATTTGAAGCTACCAGAGGCTTGCGGGGGGCCTGCGAAAAGTGAAGAGTCAAAGAATGAGAGGGTGAAGACAGGAGAGACAAATAAACACAGAACAGAGAATTGATGGCGTTGGAGCTAACCCACTTATTTTGTGTGGTTGTGGGGCCCTTTCTTTCTAAGGAGTGAGGACAGCTATTGCTAAAACTGCTATTGTCCCCACACACTTACAAAGCGCATTCATGGCGTTTAGCTCATTCACTCCCTCACCTCTTCACCACCACCAGCAGCACCACCACCATTACCACTACCACTACCACTACCACTGCCACTGCCACTGCTAGAATAACTAACCTCTTCCATCTTCTCATGTCTCCATGGCTTGCTGTATCTGGCTAATAAATCCTAACCATTCTTTTTAACTGTTCTTTTCTCTATCTGGGTTGTGATCCTCTCCCTTCCCTAGGCTACTCTTTTCCTGGTGTGGGTTTTAAAATTGCAGACATGACAGGAAGGGCGTCTCTCCTGCTTAATCTCCATGCTCTTAACTTATTTCTTTTGTTCCTCTGTGAGTATCAACTACCCATCTTTTTGATTTCCTTACTGGGTTTTGCTGTTCATTTTTTTTTTTCCCTAATTTGATCAGTGATTTCGGCATTTGGGTTCGTGTTGAGGGAGGTAAGTTTTTGCTTTCTTGGTTTTATCTATGTCATGTCGTGGATTTGGCGAATTGGGTCTTTTCAATTCGATGTTTCTTCAAGATGTTTGTTTGGGTTTTGAATTTTGGTTGCTTTTGAGTTTGATTTCTTATTTTTTGTTGCGCAACTGGTTAGGGAATTTGCTGGGACTTCTCCTTCCTTGTATTGCTTCTTACACTGCCACAGTCACTTCCACGTTAATCTTGAAGTCATTAAAATTTTTTGTCTTCTTAGGTTTTCTTAGCTGATTCTCCTGTTCAGGACGATGTAGCACTGCTTCAAGGTTGATGGAGTTAGGGTTTGCGTTCTGAGTCTTTTTCCCTCTTTGTTTTGAAACTTTGTAACTTAAGAAACAGCAGTCGTTGGTGACTCTTTCTGTTTACCCTAGGACATGATTCAGAAGGAAAAGACTTTAGTGTTTCTTATCCCCCTTCCCCCCACCCCTCCAAAAGAGAAAAAAAAAACTTCTTGTCTTCTGGTCCATGGACTTGAACTGATCATTGCAAGACGTGGTCAATGACAATTAGGTTGAATTCCAGAACCTAGATAAGACTAAATGATCTTTGATTTTGGTTGTATGGTATCAGTAGATATTGGTTATTTAGAAACAAGATTTCATTCTATAATTTGACTAGGGGCAGGCCCAGTAAGGAGGAGCGATCTGGTCTAGATAGAAGGATCTAAAAAAGCTAGTGGCAGGTCTAAAATGACTATAGAAGTTGTGAGAAAAGACATGCATAGTTTAGGTCTGATCCCAAGTATGACCTCAGATTTTTGGAGGGCAAGAATCCATGTACCGACCCCATTTAAGTGAGATTTTTCTGTTTGTGTTGTGTTGTGTTGTGTTCCTTTCCTTTGTCGTCTTTGATCAGATCCATGTAGCTGACCCCATTCAGTTGGGATAAGGCTGAGTTGTTGTATTTTGGAGTTATATTAGCTTGATATTTATTTTACCAAATGTGCCTGTGTAAAGAGTACTACGAATGAAAATTTTCACCTAAAAAAAAGTACAAATGATGCATATCTCTTGGGGGGTGTGTGGCTTACAATCATATATAAACAACAAACTGTTTGAACTGTTTTCGTGACTCTTGCAAACCTTAAACTCATTTATGATTGGCTTCATCTCTTTTGTTGAACTTATCAATGTAATCTATCTAAGAATTTAGAAACATCTCCTTTTGATAAGCATGTGACCAAAGGTTAGCTTCCTTTCTACCAATTCCCAAGATTTCACTTACTACATCTTAGGATTTTCTTTACAGCACCTTGAACCGCTGTACTAAGAAAAAAGAAAGTAAAATATGAATAATTTAGATCTCATTAATATGTGGCTGCTTTCTTGCACCTAGGTGCACGGGCCTAGCCCATCCACACTGCAAAGAGAGCATTTTCTGGAACCATACCTATTGCACTTCCAGATTTTAATGATTTGTTGTTTGCTTTTTCAATTTTGAACTGCCTGGATGTATGTACTACATTGTGGCATGTGAGAAACTCTTTTTTTCTTTGAATTTGTATCTTTAAGTGATGTTTAGTAATGGTTTTACTTCTTAGGATAGTGAGTAAAATGTTCCGTTTTCTCTTGAGACGGCCACATTCTCTATGTTTGGTGATATAACTGATGTGTGTTATTTAAGCCTTCATAGTGTTAGAGCTTTAATTCTTGTAGATTTTCTTATTGGAAGTGTAGAAATTGAAACATGCAGTTATGGAAACAACTAAGACCTGGATTTCTTTTTGAGGTTTTGGAAAGTTACCTTGTTAAGATATGTCACGGTTGGGGTTTCGTCCCAATCTTGATTTAGTTGATTGTTTTCCTTTTTAAGTTGTCTTGTTTCCTAGTTAGGCTAGACTTCTATTTCCTAATTAGAGTAGGTTTCTTTTTTCTATTCTCTTGCTGTATAAGGTACTAGTTACCTTATTAGATTGTAACTCATTGACTAATATATATTGACGGTGGGGGTGGGGGATTGGAAGATACAATCGGCTGCCCTCTTCTTGGCAGTCTCATCTTATTCTTTTTCTTCTCTCTCCCTTCTCTTACTCCTCTCTCCAGTTACTGATTACAGGCCTTGGGTATGTCACATGGTATCAGAGCCATAACCAGTAGCTGGTTTGAGAGTCGTTCGAATCTGCTCTCCCTTGATTATATGGTCTCGTTTGCTTCTGCTGGTTTGAATCAAACGTTCTTGTTTGCTTCTGCTGCCGCTGCTATGTTACTGGTTCGTTTGAGTCAAAATATTTATTTTGCTTCTTGACTTGTCGTGGAACAAGGTTTGAAATCTGTTCATGATTTGTCATGGCATTAGGAGCTCTGATTGAAGGACTGAATCGATCACAATGGTCGCCACTGGTTGCTCTTCCATATCATAAGGTTGAAGATGATGCTTTCTTCCCTTTGTTATTAAAACCCTTTTTCTCTTTCCCATATTGCCCCCTTCTTTTCTCCCAAGCCCCTCCTTTCCTTATTTTAATTTGAGTTTCAAGTCTGCCCTCCTACACCTTGCGTATTATCACATTCATTTGGATCCCATTAATTACAAGTCTCCAGCAGCCTGATTCTGTGACTTAGTCCCTAGCAACCTTGTGCTGCTACTTGCCTTACCTGTTAACTGCCTTCATTTGGAAGAGCCTTTGATAATACTATTGCTACTATGATGTTTTGGATTGCGGTTGGTGTTATCTACCACCTATTTTGTTCGTTGCTGATGGTTCTACACCAAAGTTAATATATCTACTGATGTTGTTGATGCTTGATGTACTTGAGATGATATTACTACTGGCTTTATGATGGTTGATTGGAGTTCTCTCTGTTCTCACTGGAGTCTCCAGCTACTAATCAAATGTTGTGTTTAATTTTCTATTCTTGTTGGTCCAAGTTGGAGCTTTTCTTTTGATATATATATATATATATATATACTCCAGCTTGAGGGGGAGTGTTAAGATATGTCACTGCTGGGGGTTTGTCCCAATTGTGATTTAGTTGATTGTTTTCCTTTGTTAAGTTTCCTTATTTCCTAGTTAGGCTAGATTTTTATCTCCGAATTAGAGTAGGTTTCTTTTTTCTATTCTCTTGCTGTACAAGATGCTAGTTACTTTATCAGATTGTAAATCATGGCTAATATATATTGACAGTTGGGGAGGGGGGGGGTGGGACTGGAAGATACAATCGGCTGCCCTCTTCTTGGTGTAGTCTCACCTTCTTCTTCTCTCTCAATCTATCTCTCCCTTCTCTTTCTCCTCTCTCCAGTTACTGGTTATAGGTCTTGGGGTTTGTTACAAGCCCCCCACAACCACCCCCACCACCCAAAAAAAAAAAAAAAAAAAAATCTATTGTTTTTGGTGTCAATAAGAACACTCCTGGTGGATTCAGTTGAAATGGCAAACACACTGGTCTGAGATGTCAGTAGCTATTAGACATATTGGTGTGGTTTGCCTTTGGTTGGGTTTTTATCTGTATATTTCAACAACTACCAGCCTTATCCCAATTAAATGTGATTGGCTACATGGGTCCTTGCCCTCCAATCAGCTCTATTCGAGGTCATACTTGGGTTTTTTGTATCTGCATATTAAGCAATTTAATTACATTAATTTTATAGTTGGACTTGTTTGGTCTCTACGTTATTTATCCATTAAAAATCCTCTCATCATTACTATTGTGCTTCACATTGCTTATGAACAACGTTATGAGGTGCATTAGAAGAATTTGGCACCCGCTTATACTTCTGCTATGATATATAAAGTGAATATTAGGTTTTTTATGACGTTCCTTTTGCTAACCATTATGTTTACTGGCTGATTCAGGTTTCTGTGAATTGAACTGCATTGCGTTGGAGTATGAAAAAGGTTCTTTGTTAGTGGAGAAGAAGGGAAATGCTATTCTGCCCATTACTTCCCCACGCCAGGCCCCTCAACCCTATATTCCTCAGCTGGCACCACCACCGTTGGCACCTTTCACAAATAACACTGAGCCAAAATTATCAGGTGCATTTCATGTAATTTTGTTGTATTGTATGCTTGACCTATATAGCCAAAAAATTGTATGCTTGATCCAAGGGGCTTTCCACCATGGTGACACTTTGACGTTGCTTTTGATTTGCAGGGTTCTGCCCATTAAATTTTTCCTCTGCAAAAAGTCTGATGAACACGACTGCGATTGATTGCTTGTCTTCCTTCGCTCCATATCTGGCTAATGTAATATGTTGTCCACAGTTAGAAGCCACTCTTGTGATTCTTATTGGGCAATCAGGCAAAGATACTGGGATGCTTGCCTTGAATATGGCCCATGCAAACCACTGTCTCTCAGATGTTGATCAGATCCTTGCAGGTCAGGGTGCAAATGGGGATCTACAAAAGATATGCTCAATTCATCCAGTAAACTTAACTGTAGCATCTTGCCCTGTTGAAAATGTTGACGAGTTTGAGAGCATTGTGGATTCATCTAGTCTTTTGGCTGCCTGTGAAAAAATTGACCCTGTGAACGAGTGTTGCAGACAAATATGTCAGAATGCAATATCTGAAGCTGCCAAGAAAATTGCTTTGAAAAATTATAGTCTGTCAAGCACAGATGGGGCTGATCTCTTACCTGAATACTCATCTAAGATTGATGATTGCAAAAGCATTGTCCTCCGATGGCTTTCCAGTAGACTTGAACCTTCTTCTTCAAAAAAAGTTCTTAGGGGACTCTCTAGTTGTAATGTGAATAAAGGTAAGCTGGGAAAGGTGCCTTTATTTCTTTTGGAGCATTTGAAAATTGCTTCACTATACAACACTGTTAAAATGGTTGTGGCGATAAGGAGATTAGGAGCTGGAGATAATTCTTTTCATAGTGGAGATGGTCACTTAAGACCCATTTAGTTAGAACTATAGGTGAAGTGAAGTAAAACTGGAACATAAACAAAATTTAAATTTTCCAATAATTACCAAGATTACTTGTAGAATCAACTCATTAATATATTAAAATGGTAACTAAATTTTACTTCATTTCCATTCAAAATATCATTGAAACTTTTCTAGTGACATGCTAAATTATAGTTCCCATATTTGTATGTCTTTTACTTTGTTTCACAATTAATCTTGGTTATCAATACAGAAGCTTTCGATTTGTTTTGGTTTTAATTTTACTTAACTTCACATCCAACCAAAGGAGGTCTGTGCAAAAGTTGGTCTGGTCGCTGCTGGATTTTTAATGGAATACATGTGGGGGTTTTCCAGAACTAAAATCTACAGCGCCTCAGCTAGGCATCTCCAATATATTCTACCCAACTTGTGAAAGTAAACTTTGCATGGCCAGAGGGAATGGGAACTGTTGCCGGTGTTCTCACTGGGGTCATGTTTATGACATTTGATTGTGGAATTTGTATAAAAGATCCAAATCCAGATCGTATGCATATATACCACATTCTAGGTGACATTTGATTGGTTTGGTTGGTATATGATGAGAAGTACTTACTTTTGAAATTTATGTTTGCACGTTTATTGTTTCCATCCATTTTTACTTCTGATCACAAACCTCTAAACTAACATCTTTATTTCTCAACAAATATTTCCTTTGCTTCAGTTTGTCCATTGGTTTTCCCTGACACAAGACATGTCGCCAAAGACTGTGGGAATGAGATGAGTAATCGGACTGCTTGCTGCGGTGCCATGGAGAGTTATGTCTCTCACTTGCAAAAGCAGAGTTTTATTACCAACTTGCAAGCTCTAGACTGTGCTGCTTTGCTTGGAATGAAGTTACAGAAGGCTAGTATTACTAAAAATGTCTATAGCCTTTGTCACATAACACTCAAGGATTTCTCTGTCCAAGGTTAGTGCACTCTCTCATTGGAAATTTCTGTATTTTCTTTACATTCTATTCATTTAATCACTCAAAATCAGACACTGATACTGATACATCATTTCATTGTTCTTTTCTTGTTTGGGATATGGGGAATCCGCTACTGGCATATCAGTTGGATCACAAGGTAATTTGGGTATCCTATTTTTGAGTTACTCTTTGGTATGTCATAAGATTGGTTCCTTCATTTCTTCAATCAGATGTTTCAGTAATTTACCATTTTATTAGTTCATTTTATCTGCAAACTCTTCCCTTCTGTGAACGGTATTCAGTTCTTATTGTGTTAATCTTTTTTTTTTTTTTAATTGTTATATGTATTTCCCTGAACCATATACTGGAGTCCTGCTTTTCATTTCTTAGCCTTTAGATTTCTTATTTATGTTCTATGAGAAAGAGAATCTGTGAAAGATGAACCAATGATAAATATACCAAGTTGATTTCTTCCTCTTGTAGAAATGTGTCATATTTTTGTCTAAGTTTGTTAAAGAACCACCCTATATTGTGGGAATAATTCTTATTTGAGTTGGGTTTGTTTGAAAATGTTAAAAAATTGTTGACATTTAATCCCATGGTTTTAATGGTTAATTTTTGAGAATTGGAAACTTGTTTTCTGGTTTTTTTTGGGGTAAAAACTTGTTTTCCGTTTTAGACATTATTTTCGTAGTACATTCCATTACATCTCAAGACTGTTGGCCAACAGTAATTGGAAAAACTGAATGGGATTTGGAGCTCCCCTATTCGAGTGGAGAGGTGTTGAAGTTTATAATTAAATATCTTGCAGTAATTATTTGCATCCATCTGAAAAGTTTGAATGGAAGTCTCTTGAGAATGTTCTTTTTTCATTGTGGTGTTGAAGTTTACAATCTTCAGTAATTATTTGCATCCATCCAAAAAGTTTCAACATAAGTCTTTAGAGAATGTTTTTTTTCATTGCACCTTTTACTTACCTTCTCCATCCATTTTTTTCCCTTCCAACAGAAACTGGATGCCTTTTGCCAAGCTTACCCTCAGATGCGACATTTGACCAGTTTTCAGGGATCAGTTTCCTTTGTGACTTGAATGACAACATTGCAGCTCCTTGGCCCTCTGCATCTCAGTCACCTACTTCTTCCTGCAATAAAAGTACGCTCAACTGCTTTATTTTCTTCCTTCAATTATATGTCTCTAATATTTTATCCTTTTACAATGAAAAGCAGTCTCTGCTGCATATTGTTCTTAGATAATTTCTTGGTGTGGAGGCCATGGGACTTGTAGAATGTTATGAGACCCCTATAACTTGCCATGTGTCTCACATGTATCATTTAAGTGTTCCCACCTAAAATATAACTAAGCAGTAAAGTCAGTTTGAACAGATGATCTCTACCATCAACCCCCCCCCTCTTCTTGTCAAATGGCAATGAATTCTCATCAAGTTCCAAAAAACATGACATTCATGAGTTGATTGAAAACATCTGATCATCTTATTTTTTTGGCATTCAAGGTAATTCATTAGCTGGGACCATTTGACTGGGATTTCCAATCCTTTGAACGTGTGGCACATGCCGACCTAGGGGAGATCCAGACCAAGTTGCTCCCCTTGTTCTTGAGTCCTTTTTTTTTTTCTTTTTTCTTTTATAAACTTATTTATTCCCAACCTGACATAATTTAAACCTTGGAGCTGCAGCAATCAAGATTCCAGCACTTCCAGCTGCTACATCTGGACAACGTGGTGAGAAAAATAATTGATATTTCTTTGTTTAGTTTGGCTTTGAGATATTTGTGATGTCCTTTATATCTATACTCTGAATAAAAATTAGATATGGCTAGAGATTTTTTCATGGAAAAATCAATAAGCTTGC
This sequence comes from Macadamia integrifolia, assembly GCF_013358625.1. Lineage (NCBI taxonomy): Eukaryota > Viridiplantae > Streptophyta > Magnoliopsida > Proteales > Proteaceae > Macadamia > Macadamia integrifolia. The sequence continues at coordinate 29,906,479 of NC_056567.1, read as the reverse complement.
TTTCATGTTGTCCTCGTAGAAAATCTCCTTGAACACACATGCACATCCACACGCTTACGCACGCGTCCATATTCCTTTAACTGATTTGGAACTTGGTGGCTTTAGTGTTCTTGCAGGATTTTGTTAGGTTTCCCTTTGCTCTTTGTTTTTATTTAGGAAAATTTACCATCTCCTTTTCAACATTTACAACTTATGCCAACAACTATTTTAATACCAAGTGTTGTCTGCTGAAATTAATCTGCATTTGATGAACCCATAATTCACTTCTCCCCGGACCAGTGACCTATTTTATTCCTGCTAATTATTGCTTTTGGTTTTGGAAACCTTCCTATGAAGCTCTTAACATCTCTCATGTCTCACTCAAGCTCTTTGAGTCTGTGATGATCAGTAATATATTTCAGGGACTTCTGAGTTTCTTTATCTTTCATGTCATATTGAAATGCTTTGAGTCAGTGATAAGTCAGAAATGTGTCTCTTCATTGGGACTTATCAGCCATCACCTCTGCGGATCCACTACACCTGCTCTTGACATACATCAACATTTATTATTCATTACTTTGGCTAGAATCCCATGGCATACATCAACATGTGAATGCTTTGTTGTCATCTCATGTTTTGGTCAGTCCTCTTTTCATTGATTGGATTATCATATCTATAATGTCTTCATCATATTACTCAAAAAGTTTCATTATATCTCTGTGTACCTTACAGGATTCTCAGGGAATTCCCTCAGCCTTCCTAGAACCTGTAAACACTTCAGAGAATCCCTTCTTGTTACCTTGGCTGCTGTTTACTGGGATGTGTTTAAGCTATGTAAATGTCAAAGACAACAAGCTTAATGCAGGACAGCAGTCCTCCTGTGTCTTTGTGGGTAAAAATTTTCAAGCATTAAGATAAATCGTACCTAGATTGACTCTAAATGCTACGGAGAATCCTTCTTGTTATCTTTGCTGTTGTTTATTGGGTATCACTTTTCAAGCACTAAGATAAATCCTACTATGGTAGACTGTAAAATTCTGAGATAACTGGACCCAAAAGAAGCAGTGAATATTGTAACTGGTTCCCTATATGCATTCCCTCCCTAGAAATTATTTTGAGGACTAACATACCACATTGTTGTATGGTCGTGGACTCGTCGTTTAATTTTTAGAGCACTTCTCTACATGTCAAGAGACTTCGAAATTGCTAGTCAATTCTGCTTTGGGCTACTTAAAGAAGAGGGTCATATGAAAAGTAAGAGGAGTAACCCCATACATGGTGGGCTACCAAATTTGACATGTAGCATATCTGAGAAACTGCCCATCTATCCAATGGTGATGGTCAAATGGCCATTATCAATCTGGGAAAAAAAAAACTATTCTCGTGGGAATGGCCTCACACCCTGTCTATCTAAGAAACCTTTTTTTTCTAGATTTGATTTAGCTTATAACCCTGTTCGCCACCAGTTGTAACCAGATTAACTTTGATTCTACCTTTTGTTTTAAGTCATACCATGAAGGGTCCATTTGGCAACTTTTCTGTTTAAAAAAGGTAATTTTTAGACAAATATATATTTTTTTGTGTTTTTTACAAATTGATAACGTGTTTGGTACCTTTTTTTTTTTTTTTTTTTTTTAAAGAAAATTTTCCCTACCCCAACTCTACAACGCTCTCATCTCAAGCCTCCAACCTTACAAAGGATGCACAGGGTGTGAAGTTGCGGGGTTGTGGCTGTGTCCGGGCTCTGGTGGATGCGCAGGGGTGATTTCTGATCGCTGGCGTCAAAGCAAGAGTGATGCACGGTCTGCACAAGGGTAGGGATGGGTGGGGTCACAACAGGTTAATGGCAGGTAGGGTTGCAGCAGGGGGTAGGGGCAGGTGTGGTGATTGTGGGTAGGGAGACAGGGGGAGATGGAGAGAAGGAGATGCGCATGGGCGGTGTGAAATAAAGTAGGGGCAGTGTGTGATGGAGGTGCACAGTGTGCTAGGTTATGAGATGCTGTAGGGATGGGCTTGGGTTGGAAAGTTGAAGGGGCGGGATTGTGAGATGTTGCCTGTTCAGTTCTCAAAAGCGGGACGGGAACTTGTGGGGAAGAGTAGCAGTAGGGGGGGATGATGGAGGAGTTGCTGGCAATTGCTGGCGACTGGTATGGAACTCTATTGATTGCAGGGCTGCTGGAGGGTCGGTTGAGTGGGGTTACAGCTAGCAGGAGGCGGGGCCGTAGGGAGATGAGGGAGTGGGAGAGAAGGAGATGGTGTTGAATTTCGGGGCTCGGGTGCGACTTATGAGCCTTCACTTTAAACAATTTATTATGTTTGGTTCATTTAAATACAAACTGTTTTACCAAATATAAATCTCTTTTTTTTTTCCCTTCTGGGGTAGGGTGTGGGGGAACAAAAAAAACACGAAAGACACTTGATTCAGTATGGGATTCTTTTCCACTTGTTGGGACATCATCCGTAATGATCTCATCCTTGCTGTGAGGAGTTTCTTTTACAACCCTTCCTAGATCAATGGGATCAATCACACCTTCCTTTGCCTCATCCCCAAAAAGGAAGGTGCTGATTCTATGAATGACTTTAGGTCCATCTCTCTGTGCAACCTGCTTTATAATTTCATTGCTAAAATCTTGGCCAATAGGATTGGGAAAGTCATTGATTCTCTGGTCAGCCCAAATCAATCTGCCTTCATCGTTGGGAGAAGTATTGCTGACAATATCATTCTCTGCCATGAGATTGTCAGGGGGTTTGATCGGAAAAATCATTCCCCCTTGGCTCTTCTCAAAATTGATATCTACAAGGCCTTTGATTCCATTAGCTGGGATTTCATCTCTAAAGTCCTGCTCCAAATGTCCTTCCCTCCTTCCTTTGCCCATTGGATCTTCTGCTATATTTCCACTCCCCCGTTTCTCTGTTTTAGTTAATGGTAGTCCTGCTGGCTACTTCCCCTCGAGGAGGGGAATCCTCCAAGGTTGCCCTTTATCCCCATTCCTTTTCTCTCTTTCCCTTGATTTGCTTTCTCGTTCCATTCAATCTGCCTCGGATCTCCATCTTATCTCCCCTATTCCTAAGTGTAAGTCCCTCCGCCTCACCCACCTTGCTTTTGCAGACGACATCATGATCTTCTCCAAAGTTGACTCCCTTTCCATTATGGATGTTCTTTATTCCTTCGAATCTCTCTCCGGTCTTTCCATCAATGTCCTCAAGTCCAACCTCTTCCTCTCTAGTGTCTCTTCTGAGACTCAATCCCTTCTTCTTGGTATCACTGGTTTCTCTCTGGGGTCCTTTCCAGTCAAATATTTGGGTCTCCCTCTCATCTCTTCTAGGCTCTTTGCCACCTTTGCTCCCCTATTCTTGATCTTATTAGGAGGAGGCTCCAGCTCTGGAAAGGCAAGCTTCCTCTCCTATGCTGGTTGGCTTATTCTTAGCAGATCTGTCCTCCAATCTCTTTACCTCTTCTCGTCTGGGATCTTTGTCCTTCTTCTGTCAACTCCATTGAAAGGCTCTTCTGCTCCTTCCTCTGGAAAGGTTAAGATTCCTCTAAGTTCCTCCATCCCCTTTCTTAGGACAAGTTCTGTCTTCCCAAAGCTTAAGGGGGTCTCGACCCCCTCTGACACCTCTTGGATCTGGCGAAAAATCCTCAGCCTCAGGCCTCTCGCCATTACTGCCTGCTCCACTGTTATTGGAAATGGGCAGACAACCTCCCTTTGGATGGACCCCTGGCACCCTTCGGGCATCCTTTCCTCCTTAGTCACCCCTAGGATTATCTATTCTTCTGGTCTCAAATCTGCTCGTCTCCTCCATTCTCTCCCTTATGGGTTGGGCCCCTCCTCCCTCTCCTCCCCCTCTTGCAGACTTGTGGCCTTCCCTCCCCCCATCCCCCCCTGGGCACCTTGGTAGGGAGGACAAATGTGTCTGGCTCCCCTCATCCAATGGGTTGTTCTCCTCTGCCTCTGCTTGGTCCTATCCTCTGGCCCTATTGTTCCATGGCGTAATCTCGTCTGGTTCAAAGGTCATATTTCTCGTCACAGTTTCACCACTTGGAGATGCCTCTCTAACTGCCTCCCCACGCAGTCCTTCCTTATTCACCGTCACATCCAAGCCAACCCCTCCTGTTGCCTTTGTCCCCATTTACAAGAAGACATCCCCCACCTCTTCTTCTCCTGTCCCCTCTTCACCTTGGTGTGGAAATCTGTACTTGCCCACTGCTAGCCTTCTCCTAGGGCCATTCTTCCCTTCAAAAGAGAATGTATTTGGGTTGACAGGACATTTGCCGGATCCTCCATTTGCGACACCGTTGGTAAGCTAACCTTCTCTGCTACTATCTCCCATCTTTGGATGGAGCGTAACATTCGCAGATGGTCTTCCAACTCCCGTTCCCCTAAAATATTTGGAAAACCATCTATTTTGATGTTACCTCAAAAATCCAATTCCTCCATTCCATCCGATCTCGGCCGATCCCCCACTCCTCTAGAAATGACCACATAATCTCCTCCTGATGCCTTATCTCAGCCCCCTCCTCCACCCCCATCTCCTGATCTCCTCCCTCCCTCTTCTCTTGGCCCTCCCCCTCCTCTCCCTTCTTGTGGCTTTGGTTGTTGTCTCGATCCTCTCGGCCCTTTGTAGGTTGCTGGTTCGGTTTTTGCTGCCGTTTTTTTATTTTTTATTTTCCTTCTTGTTGCCTTTTGCTTTTTTCCGCCTGGGGTTGGCACTTCCTTGTTGGCTTAGGCCTCTTCTCCCCCCCTTTTTCCCCTTGTATTTTCTTTTTGCTTTGGGTTAAAATTTATTTATTCATCCAAAAAAAAAAACATTGTCAAACATACCCTAAGCCTCCTGTATAAACAGTCCAAATATTTCAATCCCTTGCCCATCTGATAAACTTTATGATTAACTGTTTAAGTTGCCAGACTAGTTGGATGACAAACAGTTGAATTAATGTGCTTAAGTCCAGCTAAACCTATGCACTCCCTGTGCATGCATCTATGACCAAAAGAAGTATGGTATACAAAAAATAAAAGTTGTTGCTGCTGACTCTGGTTATTGTTCACATGCATCAAATTTCTTGTCTCCTTGCTAATTATTTAGAAGGTACAAAGGAAACACCATAACCATTGTCATGTGTGCTTTCTGTTCACTGACACTATCTGGTTCTTGTCCAAATTACATCAATTTTCTTTTCTCATACCATAATTCATGAAATATTGCTAATCTCATTGTTCTTCCATACATGATTGAGGTAGCACCATGAGAAATTAGCTGATATATTATTATCTATTGCTCTCATCTGTGATGTATTAGTCTTGAGAGCTTGATTAATTGAATGTGAAAACAGACTACTTGTAGTAATTTTTTTTTTTGGGGATGCTCATGTAAGTTTTATCATTATGGCCTGTTCAGGTATAAAGCTATTACTCTCTTAATAACAGAAAACAATCACTGGTTCCTGCATACATGCGTATATGCAGATGTATGTAAATTGGTATATCAATTCACAGACACTAACGTCTACATCCATAAATGCACAGATGAACCAAATATGCAGATTGAGGACAAAACAGGAGGCCATTATAGAATTAAGGAACGTGATCGTCAGTGCATTATGAGGGAATGCAAAGCCACTTCCTCTAGCCTGAATCTAATAAGATAGGAAGGATCTGCCTGAGATCTTATCCTGGATATATTGACAATTGGTCTTCATTTGGTCAATGAGATTAGTATGGCACTAGTGAGGTAGAGAGCTTAATTCAGTTTATGAGATTAGAACTTATGGGACAAGGTTGTTACAATAGATGGCTTGAAGATGATTGTATGGAGCAAGATTAGGATGTAGGGGTCATTCATTTTGTTCTCCTGTTATTCAATAATATCCCTTTCTCTTTTCTTTTCTTTTTTTTTTGGGGGGGGGGG
>NC_056567.1:29877969-29900573 GCF_013358625.1 Macadamia integrifolia | reverse complement strand
GGGGGGTGTGGGGTTGACGATGTCACTTTTAATGGTATCAGAGCTGAGTTGACCGAGTTGATAGTTACTCAGCTAACAATTATGTTTCAAGTATCCTGTAGGTTGCCTGGATGTTAGGGTACTCATTTAATTGTTTTGTATGTGTGGGGGGTGTGGGGTTGACGATGTCACTTTTAATGGTATCAGAGCTGAGTTGACCGAGTTGATAGTTACTCAGCTAACAATTATGTTTCAAGTATCCTGTAGGTTGCCTGGATGTTAGGGTACTCATTTAATTGTTTTGTATGTGTGGGGGGTGTGGGGTTGACGATGTCACTTTTAATGGTATCAGAGCTGAGTTGACCGAGTTGATAGTTACTCAGCTAACAATTATGTTTCAAGTATCCTGTAGGTTGCCTGGATGTTAGGGTACTCATTTAATTGTTTTGTATAATGGTACCATTTTTTAGCTGAGTCATATGGTAAACTCGAGAGATGGCATCTCTGCCAGGCCACCTGTGTCTTCCTATTTCTCAGTTTTAGGCTTGCCAATGGCTTGACTGAATGTGTGAAGCTGATTGTTTAAGATTTTGAATCTTTTGAACACTAATCTGCCTACTGTTATTGCTTGTTTTTCAGGTCCCTACAGAGAAGGCTTGATGTTACCTTGGTTGCTCGTTTTCTCACTGGTTCTGACGGCACACTTCTGATTTTCATTTGGGCCATTCTTCTCTGATTACGGTCACCTTATTTATCCCTTATGCCAAACTTCCCAGTCCTTCCACTGGTAGCTGAAATGCAGAAAGAGATTTTGTTGAACCATATCATTGGCAGAGAGATGAATCACAATTGGAAGCATGTCTCAATTTTTTGCAGCTGGGTTTAATTATTTCATGATTCTTGTGGAGTAGATGCAATAAAAGTTATGTAAAGAAATTTCAGAAAATGAAAAATATTGGAAGAAAAAGATGGGGAAGGGGGGGTGGGGAGAGCAGAGTTTATGTTGCAAGTATTACTGTAAGATTCTGCTGTAAATCGTCGGGATTGGGCCTGTTGCGAGATTGTTCTCCTAACATTGGATGGTATGAAGAGTTGAAGACCATATACCCAAATGCAGCTGCCCTTTCTTTCTTATTTTTCTGGGGGTTCTTATTTGTATTTTATGTGTGTTATTCATCAGATCAAACGGAAAATGATGGTAAAGTTAGCTTTATTTTAGTTGTTTTGAATAGCATCAGATTTGAATGACTTCACTCCTTGTTTGGACTTTTTGAGTAGCATCAACTTTTCAAGGCTTCCACAATTAAATTCCCACCACAATCTATACAGGAAAAACAGAGCATTGTTAATAGTGCAACAAAAATAGTGGGGCTTATTTCAACAAAAATAAGAACCCAAAAGGTTGACCATGGAGATCTAGTTTTGTGTAAAGTAAAACAGTTCATTTGTGGATCTTTGATGACTGTTTTCATAGAATTTTGATCTTTGATGTACACCAACACCATGAAAAAAGTGGATCATCCTTTTCTCTATCATGGTTTTGTCAATTCATTGATGTGATAAGAGTCTTAAGGGTTTCCGTTTCCATCACATGAATCCTCTTACATTCATTGAAGGATGTGAAACAATAAGAATTTGCCATTTGTGAAACAGATGATGGTTCATTAATATTCCATGACATTTATATTTTTCTTATAACAAATTAACAAGTTGGTATTGAGTTTAGAGTTTCATAATTTACAACCCTAAGGGGTTGCTGTGTTAGGAAGGGATCTTTGCCTCTGGAAGTGTGTGGTTCTGAGTTCAATTATTTTTATCTCCTTAGGGCTACTCACATGGGGTGTTTAGTGTTTTTCACTTCTTTCAGTGAAAGTTGAATAGTTATCATTCAACACCGGTATGGTTTGGTCAATACGGGGTCAGTAAAATAATTTACAATAATGTAATTTCAAACTTTTTAAACCACTCCCTCTATTGTTCTTTCACAATCTCAAAAATTGACAAAATAAGATGAGCGTGAAGCCCTCCGTAGATAGACTTTCAACTCTTAGTCTTTCGATAAGATTTAGAATGGCATCTACTTTGAGGTCACCTCCAAACTCTTTTTTATCCCTATCCTCCCGGTTGTGAGTTCCCTCGAGAACAATCTTACCCTAGAATTGGCTACTCTGGAGTGGCTAAAATCGCCATAAGTCATGGCTGATTCTAATCCAAATTGGTGGATTTGATAAATCTGATTCCAATTTTTGAAAGTGGCTGATCCATATACGGACAACTAGGATTAGGGTAAATTATGACCGATTCTTAACCGATCCAGCTCGATTCTGATCCGATTTGGATCTAAAATCGGCTGGACCTGATTCGCAACTCAGTTCGAGTTCGAACCCAGCGTCCTTGCTCTTTTGGCGCTATAGAAGGCAAACTTGAAATCTTCTTTCAGATCCCATTCCTCCCGCCATTTTTTTCTTCAAATTCAAATGATGAAATCTTCTTCAAGAATCCATTCCTATCTTCAAATTCAATTGAAGTTCTCTGCATTCCAATTCGCAAGTCCCATCTCATCTCTCGCTAGCCAGTAGCCACATCTAGATGGAGGATTTCGAAGCCCCATCTTTCTCTCTGGGCATTGATGTTGACTTCGATTCAGAGTCCAGAGCCGTCCCCAGGGAAGATTTGGTCTGTAGACAAGGTCCAGAATCTTTAAGCAATGTAAGCTTCCAGGTTTTTGAAGATGATGATGATTTTCAAGTTCAAAACCTAGATCCTGTCATACACACCGAAGATTCACCTCCGGTTCTCAAGCGCCTGAAACGAGGACCCGCGACTCAGTTGCCCGCTGTTAATAAGCCACAACCGACGAAATCGTCCCTGGATGTTGATGATGACATCGAAGAGTTCTCATCGCAGGAGGAAATACGTAGAGGTAGGATTACGATGTTTCTTCTTCTTTTTCCCCCTTTCGCTTTTTTGGTTGAATCTCTGCTTCTTCAATGACTTATTTCGGTAATACAATTTCATTGTACTTCGAATCAAGTAAGAACGTATTATAATGTGAAGGAGACTTCTGTATCCTTTTGATTGACTTTGATTTGAAGACCCGTTTCATTTGTGCTGCTATGATGAAATCCCCAAACCTCCGCTATGCATTCTACTTGAGTGCGATTTAAGGGTTTGAAGATTCAAAGAGGGCAGCTGTGAGGGATCTTTTGTTAACTTAGGAGGTACTAAAACACTGTCAATTAGTTTGAGCTGAGCTGCTTTACGGGCATTAAGTGTTTTAACAAGATGAGCATGTGTTTGAGTGAATTTTTTTGGAGACCAGAGATGATAGAGAATGAAAGAGGGGTGCTGCTACTAAATGTTTGAATCAGAAATTGAGATTTGGAGAGCAGGGCAAGATGGTACTAGATGTGGTCCTAGGGTACTAAGATCCTAAATATGAATTTATAAGCAAGAATGCTTGCTATAGAGGACTCTTTAACAAGTCTCAAACCTGCTTTCGTACCAATCAACTGAACTCTCATCTACTCAACTTACCTCAACTCAACTTAGCTTAGCTTTATCCCAACTGAATGGGGTTGGCTAATCAAATAAAGTCTACTAATACTATCAAACATAAAAGACGCTTCAGTAAACTGCAGTTCCTTCCCGTATATAACCGCAGACCCCATTGTACGAGCTTATAATTAAGGCCCAATCAAAATGGTCTACCTGCATCAGTAGTTGTTTACTTTTTAAAAAAATCTTCCTATTTTTCTTGCTAATGAGAATCACTGTGGTAGTTTGAGTCCAATTGGTAGAATGCATCGACAATCTAGGCTACTAGCAGAGATTTAGCTTTCTTGAAGGGCATTGATATAAATGTGCCAGCTTAGTATATCAAGCAGAGAGTTGGATAGGCCACCAAGGGAGCATTTATGCAGATTCAAGTGGGTAGAGATGATACTTAGATCCCAATTCAACTAATGACATTTTGTTAGCAATATCCCCTCGGCACCATGTTCTTTTAGAACAATTTTCGTTCTGTGCTGAAAACTTTCACATTGTGAATGGGATCATTGATGATCAAGTGGTCGTGGCCCCAGACTACTAGCGAGTGAGAATTTAAAGTGGTTCTGGGTTTTCCTATGAAGATGCAGGGGCTGTATATGCAAGGATCAATCTCCCAGGTATCCTTTTATTCGTTTATTTATTGATTCATTTATTTTGGGGAGGGGGCAGAATTGCTGAGGAAGATAAAATGTCGTTCATTCTAGAGTCTAGACCCTTGATGAGGAATATCCTGATTTTTATAATGTGGCTGTGGAAAAAAGACCCTGGTTGCACAATGCAGATTATCTTTGACCCTGAATTAGTTTTCATGTCTTGCAGTCCGGTTAGTGATTGAGAGATTCGTTAATGGACTCCAATTGCTCTCACTGATGTGGTGATTCACCAAGATGAGGAAGACTGGAGAAAATTTTGAATTAATGGGATGCTCTGGTTCCAGGTTGGCTCTGGGATGGTTCCCGGTTCTAATCCCAAATTTACACTCTCAAGTCCAAATCGGTTTGGTTTACACTAGCCCAAGCATCTCATAACTAGGCAGTTGCCTGGGTTCCAGGGCTTCTCCTAGGTGTTGATTCAGGCTGGCCAGCCACCATTGGTTTTGTTCATTACACTATTATTATTTTAATTTATAAAAATATGATTTTTTATTTTATTTTATTTTATTTTATTTTTGACTATGTGAGCTATGATAGAATATAGACCATGTGTCTAAAATAGTGTCTATATGTTATTTGTTTCATGAATATCATATCTTATCTTCTTAAATACGTAGATCTAAACATTTAACTTTTTTGACCGACTTAAATCACCCCAACAGGTCTGTTGCTGGCAATTTTGACAACCTTATTAATACCTATTTGTTAGTAATCGTCCCATTTTTTCTTTGTAAAGCATGGAATTATTCTCTAGTTGTCTTGGTCTCTGTCACTCTCTTCAATGACAACTTCAGATCTAGATATTCATATCTTAGTGTAAATGAATTGAATTTTCTCTATTTCTAGCTAATAATCATTAAACCAAACTCTCTTTTTAAAAATTCTTTAGGAGAAACAGTTGGATGTTCAGCAGTACAAAAACATTGTGCGAGTAACAGTTCAAAGTCTCAATTGCATTGCCGTAGTGTCTTAACTTCACAATCAGTAAGCATGAATAAAGTAAAGAAACACATACCATCTTCAATTGCCTCAACTTCTGCAAATTTGGAGGGAGGTGACAACAAGTTGATGTTTCCCAAGTTAACTGTCAGTCCTCTCAGAAGATTCCAGTTGCTTGATTCTGATTCAGATGAGCCTTCTTCCAGTGAAGACTTATGTCAAGATGCTGGTAAAAATGATGCCGATGCAAAAGAAAAACAATGTAGTCCAGATCAATATATGATGAGGAATCAACCAAAAAGGCCAAATTCTTATGCAAGTACTTTTCAAACTGAGGATTTATGGAAAGATTTCAGCCCAAAGAAGAATCCAAGTATTCCCACACCGGCTTTGGATAAGTTCTGTGATGAATACTTCATGTCAGTTAAGGATAAGAATGTAGTACAGATGGATACAGGTACGTCTGTCAGTATCTCCAAAGATTATCAGAAGAGTAGTATCAGTGAAAATGTCAAACACTTGGAGAATCTGCCAAGTCCTCTTCCTCCTGCATATCAGTATTTTTACCATGAGGACATAAGGATCCAGAAATTAGTCCGTGAACGCTTACCTAACTTCTTCCCTCTTGACGATGTTAATAACAGAGGACACAAGCACTCTGGTGTGGCAGCCATTGATTACATGTAACCCATCTGATATTACATCTGATGTTTCCTGTGATGTTTGGCAACATTTTCTTATTTTTTCTGACATTGTATACTGTTATCACTTCAGGAGTCAATTTGGTCAGAGAGCTTGTCCACAGCCTGATAGAGCAGGAAACAAGGCTCCTGTGGGAAGCTCAAGAAGAAGTAAAATGAAGGTCAAACGTTTTAATGCTAAAGAGGTCTCACAACCTTCTGAGGATTGGGTCAACCCCCAAAGTAGTGCCTGCATGCCAAAAAATGCTGGCAAACGACGAGTTCATGCGGAAGGCCATTCTACTGGTCAATGGTATACAGGCCAGGATGGGAAAAGGGTAACTAGAAATGCTCTGTTTTCTTTAAAGAATCTTTGGTTCTATGACCTTGAATGCTGAATCCGATACCTGTCAATTACTGATCTGTTCTTTCTGATTTTGATGACATAAGATCAGATTTTTGTTGTGTTTAAGATTTTGCAATCTGATTGTTAATCTGAAATTTAGTTTGACAGATTACCCTTCTCCTAGTGTCAATAGGAATCCTCCATAAATTCATTTCTGACCATTGGATCAATCTGAATTTTTCTGCAAAGATTTCCCCTCCTAAGAAGAGAGCTCAACCTGACTTTCAGGTCCATCTGTGGATTTGATTCTGTTATACGAGTTTTCTCCCTAACGTGGACTTTGTTTCTCTTCTTCTTCTTCTTTTTTTTTTTTTTTTAATTCTGTTTGGTACTGTTTTAATTTCTTAAATCAGTATTACATTAGGGTCCTTTTGATTGACAATCTGTTGTGGTATTTGCAATTACACATTATGTCTCATGTTAAGTTCTTTACCATAGAGCTAATAGGCCAGTAATATTGTTTACATTATCTATGTTAGGCACCAAAAAAAAAAGTAGCAAGATATTTATTTTCAACCCTTTCGTATTCATATGACAATAATAAGTGATGCTGGTTTGATTGTTTCCGATAAATAACGTACGCAGCATTTGATTTGTTTAGTGAGTAGGGCCAGCTTCAGACTTCGTGTAAAATCTTCTATTTTTGGTTGTCAGAGTTCGCGACACTCAAATATTGTTCAAAAGTAGAGTGCAGTGGCCAATCGGCAAAATTTTAAAACTCAGGAACGTGACTCAGATCAGCCACTGGCATACCTGATAAGGATTAGCCAATGCATCTTGATCCTGGGTGACAGTTTTATGAAATAATTGTCATTGTTATCGGATTGGTCCATTGTTTTCCGCTGATCCAATCTTGATACTTAAAACCATGGCGATGAGAGTTAACATGATTACATGTAAATCCCTTTTTATCATAAATAGAATTAGAGGGAGGAGGATTGTTTTGTTACATATAAGGGCTTTTATGGCTGAAACTTGCCACTTGTGGGGAGGTGATCTGGAAATCATCAAGCCTTTTTGATTCACCTCTGATGAGTTTCCAACTGTTGTTTCAATTAACCAATACCTTATAGACCTCAATTCATTAATTTCTCAGAGCATTCTTGAACACTGCAAACGTAGAGCCCTGATCTTGTTTTATTAGAACCCCAAGATTTCAGTCCAAAAACATTATATCCCTCCAGGTTCCTTGCCATAATATTTGGAACTCACACTCTATGTTGTCCGGACACCGTAGGCCCATTATCATATCTTAATAGATCAATTCGGCATTTCCCATTCCATTCAGATTGCACAATTTCTTGTACTAACTTATGATCTGTCCAAAGGCAGGAAGTCAAAAGACCTAAGTTTGGTGACAGCAGATACGATCTTAAATAGAGTGTGGAATGGTAGATCAGGATTTGTTTAGCTGGGAATGACTGAATGAGTTGTTTTTCCTGTTTTATTTTGTTCACTATCAGATAGCTTAAAAAAAGTTAATATTTCTTACAAGAAGGCATGTTTCTTTTATAAATGTTTTTCTGCCATTTTATGTTTGGGAAAACCCAAATGCAATTGTGATTATGAATTTTCATGCATTATGTATGTAACATAGTCTGAGAATCAGCTGCATAATCCCTGGGCATTTTGCCTAGCTAGAATCCTGGACACCTGCATTTGGGTTCTAGGTGGTGGGTAAGAGGAATGACAGCATGATTGAAATTAAAGAAAAAGATGAAATAGAATCTCCCCCCTACTCTCTTTTTCTCTCTCATGTCTATCTACCTATAACTGAACCCCCCCCCCTAAAACATAAAAATTATTCTCTTTCATGCCTAAGTGCCTTCATGTGTCTTCTTTTGGTTCAGAGTTTATGTTGTACTGACATTATCTCTTGATCATCAGGTTTATGTCACTAAAAATGGACAAGAGTTGATGGGGCGAATTGCTTATCTGCATTATAGGAAGGTACTTCTAAATAAATTTCATGCCATTTGTTCTGGTCCATCGGTACATATGATGCACCTGCTTAGCTCTTCTTTATTCGTCTTTTCCCATATCCCTGTCAGTGGCTAGTTCATGATTATAAGTTTATCTGCATACCAAATAGCTTGCTTTCTTGTTCTATCAGCGGTAAATAAGACAGAAATATGCATTGAGGAAGTCAGACTTGCCTCTGTTGCGAGGTGTTCCACAGATCTATTGTTTGATAGAGCACCATCCTAGAATTCCAAATCCGAAGGAAAAAAAAAAAGAAAAAAAAAGAAGATAGAGCATTCCAAATGAATTGGAGATTGGAGATGGAATTCTCATTCTTTCCCAGTCGAATAGCGGTAAGATGTGGTTAGTAAAGGGAAACGGAGGCAGTTCTATAGATTTTCAAACTTGTTTCCTCGACTCTGCTTTGACCAAACTACTAAAGCAGGTTACCTGGGTTCCAAAATATACTTGTTGTCACTTAATAAGAGGATGCCATCTCATCTTCTTGCTGGTCTTTTACAATTTTCCTTAGATTTGTTATGTAGTAGTAAAGCTAGTAATTTTGGAAGAAACTTCTTTGACTGTAATGGTTAAAAAAGAATAGGAATTTTAACTTTCCTACATAACCCATTACAAACCATTGACATTCAGTCTATTCTTGATGGCAGGAGAGTGGAAAAGGACTCAAAAAACCAACAAAGAAAGCTACAGCCAAGAAAAAAACAAAAGGATGAATGTGTCCTCTGCGATTGTGCCATATAGTGGTAAAATTTCATATAGTAGGTTGTAATCATTGTAATTCTTGTAAGCAGTATCCAATCGCCTTGAATTTATTACATTTTCCTGCATTAGCTTATTTCATAACTTACGCAGAACATTCATCAATTTTTTTGATCCGTTCTTTCTATACAGGGTTTAGCTTTGAATAATTCCATCTCTCTGTTGGCCATTGTCATGAGTCTGTTCATGGAATAGTGATTTTTAACATCAAGGCGATAAATGGCATGCACTGTTGAATTGATACTTATCCCCAATATCTACTCATACTTGGTACTACACATAATGGATGAGGATTAGCCATCTTGCATCAGTGGATGTTATTTGGTGTCTCTGGGCCTCAGAGTTCATCTGTGTCAAATATGATAATCTGTACAATGTGATACAAAAGGAATAAGAAGGGTGCAATTCTATGGGTTCAACCAGAGTTGATTTGTGTTTCATCAAGACTGGTAATTGACCAGTTGGGCTAACTTATCTAAAAGAAGGAAGGTAAAATTAGTTTTTCCTCTTAAGCTTTCACCTTGCTCAGGTTAGTGCTTGGTCGTGTTCAAACGCACCAGCTAGCCACCTTCACACCCCCGTTGTGTATCACCACTGCCCTTACTGTGCTCCTCACCAATGCAACCAGCAATGCCACACTCAGCCACTCCCTCCTGCTATCCCTGCTTCGCAATATGTCGTTACCCACCTGCAACCCTCACACCATGAACCATGCGAGTCCCGCAAGTCCAACAAGCCCTTGCTACCTTCAGCATCGTCCCCAGCCTCCATCTGTGAGCTTGCAAAGCTTGAAACCTCCTGTTTGAGAAAAGGGAATGGAGGGAAGGAATATATATATATATATATATAGCTATCGAAATTACTAATTTGCCCACATGTTTTTTAGGCTCTTTGACCACGTGCTCATTACAAGTTAACTTGCAAACCGAAATAATTGGCTTTGTGATCAATATTTATTTGTGATTTTTATTTCTTGAAATTTATAATAAATAAAAATTAAATATCATAAATCATACCAAACATCTCTAACAATAGAAATAGATTACATAAATTCTTTTTGGTATGATTTATGATATTTGTCTCTATTTTAAAATAAGGGAGAAAAAACGTTACTGTTTGCATAGGTACACCTTTAGCCCAGATTTTCTATCCATGTGGGGTGCCTCCCCGCACCCACATGAGAGAGCATCGATGAAATAGAATCTTTTTTATTTATAGTAGATTCAGCTAGGCTGAGGATCCCATTTTAATGGTGCTCCCCATGTGAGAGGCATTTTTTTTCTTTTTTTTTTTCTGGGGAGAGTGGAGAAGGCACTCCTTGTGGGTAGAGAATCCAACTTGAATTCTCAATCAAACTAGTGTACATGGTCTATGAGATCAAAACCCTGGAATTTCTATTTACGGAAAAAACAAAACCCCTCATTTCTTGCAATTTGTGGGTCCCACTTCTACCTATTATATTAGGTGGATCAGTAATGTCACTCAGTACAAAATCATGAAACGAATAGCTTGGAGCATAGAGCAGAGGATCTGGAGGGTTCTCTTATTCTCTTTTGTTCATGAAAGTATATATGGGAGTCCTCTATACATAGAAGAAGAGTAAGGAGACGGGTAGGAAAAGTATATATGGGAGTCCTCTATACATAGAAGAAGAGTAAGGAGACGGGTAGGAATCCTTATTGCAACCATTTGGGGCTAAGAAAATGGAGATGGACCTTAAAATCCATGGAAAACCCAAAAATGTAGCAACAGCCCAAGTGATG
The DNA here is from genome assembly GCF_013358625.1 of Macadamia integrifolia. NCBI lineage: Eukaryota > Viridiplantae > Streptophyta > Magnoliopsida > Proteales > Proteaceae > Macadamia > Macadamia integrifolia. The sequence continues at coordinate 29,889,859 of NC_056567.1, read as the reverse complement.
TACTTGACAAATTTATTACTCTGTTTTTTTCCATGTGGTTCTACGGCAATCATCAGATGGTAGCTGTCCTTCCCACATGGATCACTTTCATCATATTCTTTTTTGGTGAAAACTATCATCACATTCATCTCATGTCCAAAATTTAATCTTAAATAAGGCAAAGGTTTTTAGATCTGCTTTGTCAATAGAGAACCCACATGATAAAAGAGAGTGTATCAAGAAGAAGGGCTCTACTCTATGCATGTACATTCATTGTAAGACCTAAATTTTTGCTTTTTAAAATTTGTCCCTGTATGTGAGAAGTGTTGAGTATTGATCGTACATGTAATTCGTTTTATATATGAAAAATGTTAAAAATAAAAGAAAAGAAAAAAATATTTTATTATATTTTCAAATAATTTGTAATTTAATTGAGTGGGCTTGCCTATATGCACACATGCGTCATACATGGTTTTAAGAATTGTATCAGATTTATTTCTCCCTGCTCCAACTTCAATGGATCCTACACGAAAAAACCCTAAATGCATGGAACACATGGAATATGTTGATTCCATGGCCAATGTAGACCTATTCCAATCTGATATGAGGACCAATCTAGACCCGGATTTCGGGGACCATAGTCAACCTATATCTATATATTATATAATTATAGGTTGTGTGTTCATGCAGTTTGTGCCCAAACACAGCCCTCTTGAAATAACTGCCCATCACTTTACAAAATAAAAAAATCATCCCATATTGATGCCCTTGCATACGTTCCCATTTGCAAGGGTCATGTAGCCTAATAACAACCACATAACCATAATTATATTTGTTATAACGTTTTTTTCTTATATTATAATTAAGGAAAAGTTCACATGAGAATTTTATATTATTTTTTGGAAAAATAATAAAAAGGATAGAGGATCGCTTCCAGGCTAAGTGCACCTTGTGCTAGCATCCCAGCCAATGATATGATGAAGGCATGTTTAGGATCCAATAGGGGGCCATGGACATCATACATAAGGGTTGTGAGGGGTGGAGGCCTGGAGGGTGATGCTTTCTGGCAGTGATCTTTTCTCCTAATAAAGGAAAAAATAAATAATACTTGTGTGAGTTGGCGTTTCCAATACCTAAATTCAGTTCCCTATATTCTATTATACAGAATCTAGATGCGACCAAACTCCTCTCACTTGCTTGTGTATTATACAAAATCTGAAATCTGATCCTGAGATAGTTGCTTCGAAAATACTTATAATCAATCACAATAAGAAGCATCACTGCTCTGTGTAAGTAGCGTCGCCAACTATAGCACATAAACAATAGTAGCAAGCATAGCAGCCATCGCTGGTCGGAGTAGTAGCAAGCATAGCAGCGAGGCTGGTCAATCGATCCAAGGGTTGCATTGCCAACTCCAAGATAGAATCAATGATCAATGTTAGATCTAAGAAAGCCACTGCCCGTTGTCATAGTCGATCTGCCTCCATGGCTCTATTCCTGGCGTCAAGAGCCGACCATTTTGGCATAGAATGGCATTAGAGATGTGATATCAGTGCATAGATACGTTGTTGACAACCACCACTGTCCAACCCTTCCTCCCCATAGTAACAACCCAAGTTTGCATTGATTTTTGTTGGAAGTTTGATTTTCAAAAAACGCTTCATCTCTCTTGGAGAAACTTGCTTGCACTGTGGTTCTTTGCTTGTCAATTCTTACTCATCATCATGCATGCCTTGGGTTGCAACTTTCACTAGTTAATCGAACTAATGTCAGTCACAATTGGAGATTGAAAGGAAGACCGAAGGCTTTTCGGGTCAAATCCATTTACTTGTTTGTTACAAATTTCAAGTGACCACTATGGAAAGTAGAGAGCAAGAGTAAAAACCATTATCTTGGTAATTACGAAAGTTAATGTCATTTGCTTAGTAATTATAAGCTTCTAGAATTACTACAAAAATAAGTTCCATTTGCTTGTCAGTTACTAATGTAATTATCATTTCTTTCTATTATGTTATGTTTGATGTCGTGTCATCATTGTTACTAGGGATTGCTATGGTTTTGTCCATTCCCTAAATATGATGGTTTTATCAATGACATGTAAGATAGTATAGTCAAATCTTAAAAAAAAAAAAAAAAAAAAAAATCAAATTTAATTTTGTGATTTCTAAACTTGCATAATTCATATATGTTGAATCATTTTTTTTTTAACATAAAAAAGAAAATAGGGTGAGACATGAGAGCAATGACAAAGTTCACATTATTGAGCACGGTCTTGGTCAATGCCGATTTGTATCATCCATATTGGTTGGGAGTGGATGATTTGCCTGTGTATTTTTATTTTTTTTTAAACTCTTGTCTACATTGTTACATCGATGAGGGTTGACCATTAATTAGGTGGGGTTCCTCTACAGCATGATAGAGATGATAACTCAGATCTAACGCATTGGAGCATCCGGCACATAACCCAAATTGGTATCAGCCTCAGCCGATGCGGATTGACCAAAAATTAGTATAGGCCTAGCCAACAATGCTAGGGCCTAAGGGTGAGGGAGAGAGTACAAGCCAAGGAAAGGTTTAAACTTTAAACTTTGCGGTTGCATGGCAGCCGTTTTAGCGACATATGTGGAGCTTATATGAACACTTTTTCTTTGACGATTCCTCAAATCATGAGAGAGAGAGAGAGAGAGAGATGGTCCATTGGTCCACCCAGTGGAATTGATGAGAACCGGACCTTCCCTTCCCTTCCCTTCCCTTACCTTCCCTTCTCCTTTAAAAGCCATTACCTCCTCTGCTCCCTCTCCCAGCTCTTAATTGTTTCTCTCTTCTAATTCACCTATTAGCTACAACATCAAATCATGGAGTCTTCACCATCACCACTGCAAGAAGAAGAAGAAGAGAACCATCTTCTTCATCAGCCTCTCCTTCAAGAAAAGCCAATATCTTCAAACGCCCACCAAGGCAACGACCAACTCGAAGCTGTACTCTCAAACGAAAGTCTATCACAGTTCAAGCGTCTCCAATTAGCTTCCTTGATTGAACTCAAGATGCTCTTCAATCTAGCAGGCCCAGCTGTAGTCATGTACATGATCAACTATCTCATGTCCATGTCCACCCAAATCTTCTCCGGTCACCTCGGTAACCTCGAACTCGCCGCCTCTTCTCTCGGCAACACCGGCATCCAAGTCTTCACCTATGGCCTCCTGGTATTCTATCTACTACCCTTTATCCCTTGTTTTATTCCTACTCTGACCCGTAAAAGATAAGGTGTCTAAGCACTTATAAGTCTCCACATCCGACTACTCACATCTAATTATTTCTTCGTGAACAGCTGGGCATGGGGAGTGCAGTTGAGACACTATGTGGCCAAGCATATGGAGCGGCGAAATACGAAATGCTAGGGATCTATATGCAGAGATCAACTGTTCTACTTATGGCAACTGGGATCCCACTCACGTTGATGTATATCTTCTCGAAATCCCTATTACTTCTACTGGGTGAATCGTCCACCATAGCTTCCGCCGCCGCCGTGTTCGTGTATGGATTGATCCCTCAAATATTTGCCTACGCAGCTAACTTTCCCATTCAGAAATTTCTACAAGCACAAAGCATCGTTTTCCCAAGTGCCTATATATCAACAGCTACTCTTGCACTTCATATCTTATTAAGTTGGCTAGTAGTGTACAAGCTTGGACTTGGTCTATTAGGTGCATCCTTGGTGTTGAGCTTGTCATGGTGGATTATTGTGGTGGCTCAGTTCTGTTATATAGTGATGAGTGGTAGGTGTAAGCATACATGGACTGGGTTCACCATGAAAGCTTTTACTGGGTTGCCGGAGTTCTTGAAACTGTCGGTGTCGTCGGCGGTGATGCTCTGCTTGGAAGCTTGGTACTTTCAGATACTTGTTTTGATTGCTGGTTTGCTCAAGAACCCTCAGTTGGCTTTGGATTCTCTCTCTGTCTGGTACTTCAATTTTAATTTTCACTGTTGATTAATGCTTCTGTGGGCCATGCATAAGCTCAAATTTTATTTTATTTTATTTTATTTTTTCTCATGTGCAGCATGACAATCAATGGTTGGGTGTTCATGGTTTCTGTTGGATTCAACGCAGCTGCAAGGTAATTAAATTTTTTGTTATAGAGCAGTGAGGCATCATTTGATAACACTCCTGATTCTTGATTCCATTGATTTCTATTCTGTGGGAACAGATTGGGAGTGGAATTTTGTGTGGTAACATTGGTGTCGATACAAATTCTCGATTCTATTTGCTCTTTAGAATCCTTTTTCTTCGACTGCATTTTGGTGTCTTTCCATATGTCGGAAAGATATTTCTTTGAAAAAAGGAAGAGGGTGCTCTAAGCAAATGAGGATGAGCGCACCAATAAGCTGCAATAACATAAAACTGTAATGTATTTTAGAAGACAACAAGTGCTAATGTACCTGTCAATGTAGGACCTTTTCTCTGGAAAAAATGCGAGAAGAGCTTTGTTCGGGAGTATGGCCTAAGCAAGAGCTCTCATGTGTTTCTCTCTCTTTTCTTATGAAAAGACATGTATGACCCTTGTTTTGAGAAGAGAGATGAAAATAGAGAGTGCTAGCATAGACCATACTCCCGTATAAAGAACTATTTTGCTTGAAAAATTACTGTTTTAAAGCTGTTGTCGTTATGTATTAAATACCCACTAATTCAAACTTTATTTTAACTTTATCCATATTAATTTGGTTTTATATAATATGAGGGAATAGAGGACGACCAACAATTAGGACAAGAAATAAAAATTAATAAATAAATAAAAGTTTCACTTCTCCATGGTTGAAAGAGAACCTTTTAGTCTCCAGGATCTGAACTTTCAATGGGAGAGTCTGGTATCACTACACATACGCTTCTATGGTGGACACATTTATTACCATTTGTGTGTACATGCAAGACTCAAAAATCGTATTTTATACCTTCGTTGGTAGGATTACTTAATGTGTGTCCTTAGTGGGGCCTAAGTGTTCACTTACATAGAAGAATCAAAATTCATATTTTAGACCTTATTGGGTAGGAGTTAATGATGATATGTTCTATGAGTACATTATAAATTCAAATCACCTTAATTGAAGAGATTCTCTCTTTACCTAATTGACATATATACATTATTATATATTAACGATAGGATAAAATATTATTAGACTTTGGATTCATCAATGACTCTCACTCACTTCCACTCTCACCCCATTGTATAAGATTCGAAATACATTTTCCTTATCCGAGATTCAGATTCCATGGTACGTAGCTAGAAGAGTCATGAGAATGGTGTAAGCTAAAATGGTAATGGAACATGGATGGATGGATGGATGCAGTGTGAGGGTGAGCAATGAGCTAGGAGCAGGACACCCAAAATCGGCAGCATTTGCAGTGGTGATGGTGACAGGGGTGTCGTTAGTGATAGCAATGATACTGGCAGCGGTGGTGATGGCGATACGCCATGTCCTCAGTTATGCTTTCACGAGCGGTGAGACCGTCGCCAACGCAGTTTCTGAACTATGCCCACTCCTCGCAGTCACCCTTATCCTCAATGGCATCCAACCGGTACTCTCTGGTATGTGTATATATATTCTCTCTCTCTCTCTCTCTCTCGATCTCTCGATCTCTCGATCTATCCCTATCTATCTTTTTCTACGTCTTCCACTTCTTCTGCTCACGCATGCACTGCACGCGTTTCCCACCTAACTCATAAGCTCACTAAACATTGCAAAATTGATGAAATTTGATTTCTCTTTCCATCTCTAGACTGTCTGTTTTGGGTCTGGATTTTTTACCCCGATGCGTATTTATTAATGAAATGGAATATTTTTGCAAAAATTACATTATTATCCATTTTTAGGTTTTCCTTAACAAAATTACCCACAAAAAGTTTTGATTAACAAAAATACCCAAAATTAGGTTTGAGTTTACAAAACTATCCACCCAAAGTTTTAGTTAATAAAAATACCCAAAATCAGGTTTGGATTTACAAAACTACCCAAAATAATGATTCTTCATTTTCCACATATAATCATGTATTTTTTTATGACTAAAACTTTGAATGGATAGTTTTGTAAACCCAAACTTAATTTTAGGTATTTTTGTTAACTTAAACTTTTAGTGGGTAATTTTGTAAAGGAAAACCTAATTTTGGGTATTTTTGTTAACTGAAACTTTTGATGAGTAATTTTGTAAAGAGAAACCCAGAAATAGATAATCATGTAATTTTTTCAATATTTTTTGGTATAACTATGTCAATTAAAATGGAGATTCTATTTGATTGCTAAATACCCATGTTGATAGAGGATTTGGACTCCTTTGATTTATCCCTTCTCTGAGCCATTATAGTGATGGGCCCATATTGGCAAAGAAGACTTCTATCTCTAACGTGTTCTATTATACTGACACGTTAATGAAGGTATTTCAAGACCAAACACAAATTTGGAATCTCTCTCTTATGATAAAAACTGTTTGAATAATGCCTACAATTGAAAATCAGTCTTTCTCTCGCTCACTATCTTTATTTTTTGATAGAAACTGCCCGAAACTTCAAATAAACTCCATCCACACACACACACACACTTTCTCTCTCTCTCTCTAACATATTCTATTATTGCACTATTCATGTTAATGAAGGCGTGGCTGTTGGATGCGGATGGCAGAAATTTGTGGCGTACGTTAATGTGGGATGCTATTACGTGGTTGGGATACCACTGGGGGCTCTGCTGGGTTTTAAGTTCGATTTGGGTGCCAAGGTAATACTATTTTTGTACTCTTCTTTCTATTTTTATTTATTTATTTATTTTTTTATCTTATGACAAAAATTCTTCAAGCTATCATGAGAGTACATTGACATCCTCTCTGTTTTTTTTTCTTATGAAATGACCTTGTTACCCCTCTCTCTCTCTCTCTCTATATATATATATATATAAAATGGTTCACCCTAATTATGCACTTCTTTTTGCTATTTGCATTGCTTATAAAACCCCCTTCATTATTATTATTTTTTATATCATATAGATTTTAGACAATTCCCTCCTAGTTCTTTTCAAAGGAAAGATTTCCTCTTCAACCGTAGTGAAAAAAAATAGAGGGCCATTGTTCCTCTCTCCAGCATTATATAAAGTCACACTCTACTGCCCCAAGAGTCACATTCGAGGGCAATTAAGTTATAAAGATAAGGAATCTCTTTATGTGGGTGAAGAGAATCTAGGTGCCAAACCTCAAAAAATAAAGAAAGAAAAGGTGATCAGATCATGGATTTAGCTCCCATGCCTCAAGTCCTAAACAGATGTCGGTGGGGTCCTCTATGCCGCTTGTGTAGAGAACCCTCTATTTTATGTCTATAATATTTACTACCATTTTTCACATGATAAATATTTTATACTTTCCCCCTTCATTTTAAAGGAGAAAGTTTCTCCTCATCTGTGGTGAAGAAAATTGAGGGATATTGTTCCTCTCTCCAACATCATATAAAGTCAGACTGTTAGATCTAGAGTCAAATTTGAGAGCAATAAAATAAGGAATCTCTTCAAGTGGGTGAAGAGAAATTAGCCCTTCCACCTCCTCCACCCCATGGAAAAGAGAAAAAAAGAAGGAAAAAAAAGATTATATCACGGATTTAACTCCTAAGTCCTAAGTCTAAAGCAGATCCACATTGGCCATGGATTTGGGTTGAACATGTGTCAAACATATTGTAATATTCTTCTAAAAAACTTCCGAAGGAAAAAATTGAGTAATATGATTTTTTTTTTTTTCGGCAAAAGGTTTTGTGAACAGTCCCATCCATAGATATTCCAAGATGATAATTGCTACATCACCAATCCAAGTGCCATGTGGATTGGAGATGTAGCAATTATCATCTTTGGATATCTAATGAATGGCTTGGATTTGCCACTTTTCAAGTTTCATACCTAAATTTGATCATATATCCTCTTATTTATTGTCATGGCCCTTCTTGATAGTCTTAAGACTTTTGAAAGCTTTAACTTGCCTCTTAATCATGTCAACTGATCTGAAATTTGACATGTAAACAAGAGGTCTTTGAGTTTCCCTATCCACAAAATTTCAGCCTTCATCAGACGTCGACCTACTATGTTGGCCATCCACTATATGTGTATCATATGATGACATGAGGCAGATATTTTTTTTCTCCTTCAGATCTATCCCTTATTGATGCATTCCATATATACAAGTAGGCCAAACACCTCCCTTTTATATTAGTTTGGTATAGTGATGAAATCAATAAATAGGTAACCCATAAGGAGCACTACCTGATTCAGACACTTCCCCCATGGACAATGATATACATACATGCAAAAAGGAAGTAATTGAAGATCCAATATTATTGGTTCTATTTTGTTTTTCTTCACCTCTATTTGTCAATGGTAGTGAGCTGGTTTATGATATACTACGTGTAGAGTCCAAAATGATTTTGGATTCTATACGAATGAGCATTTCTAATCAAATTTGACTTCTTCTTTTTTTTTTTTTGTCTGGTGGATCATAAACAGTTCATGTGAGTTTGTAGTTACATAAAGAATCAAAGAACAAATAAATTGCCTTTTTGATCTTAAGAAGTAATGATAATACTTGATGATTAAGACCTTGTAAAGCTATAAAAATTAAATTATAAATATATTGGGTTATTGATCTTAAGTGGTGGGTGATCATTAATTATTGATGTTTGTGACTTTATAGGGCTTATGGTCAGGGATGATAGGCGGTACAGCAATGCAGACACTCATTTTATTATGGATTACATATCGTACTGATTGGAACAAAGAGGTAACTAAATCATTAATTTATCTTTAAAGTCTTACTAGTTTTCAAATCGCAATTGAGATCCTAATCACTTCACAAAATTCTTTTTTTTTTTTGGTTAATGACGGTTATTCAGGCTTTTGGCCTGGCTAGTCCTACGGATTCATACTGACTCCACAACCGTATGGACTAGGTCATATCGGGGTTGAATGAGAATAAACACCCTGTATAAGTGACTCTAAGGACATAAGAGGAGTCGAACTCAGTACCATGCGCTTCTTGAGGTGAAGATCCTTTACCAACTGGACAACCCCTTGGGGGTTGCACACAAAACCACTTTCTTCACCACACAATTTGGTTCCATATCCTCCTCAAATTCTCAATCCAGGAAGAAGGATATAAGGAAGGACCTGGACATAATTAAAAGACAAGAAAGGGTCAAGTCAGTATCATGCTAAATAGTAGGCATATATATTTTTGGCTCTGTTGTTGATATCAAGTTAACTATTGTATTGGATTATTAGAGAAAAGGGACAGAAGATAAAGATTGATATATAAGCTCAAAATGGAACTAATAGTCAAAGCAACTAACTAACATTCTTCTTAGGAAAAGACAAAAGATTTATGTTGGTGACTAAGAAATGAAGGCAAGTGTTAAATATATTGAAAAGAATGACAGTTGGATTTGGTTCATTTTTCACAAAATAATTAGAAAACAAGAGCCAAGGAGAAGCGTAATTGAAAGAAGAGGGTTCCTCATGATGTCAATGTGGCAGGAATTGAATCTGCATGTCACACCAATAGCGATGTGAAGAATGATATAATTCATGTAAGGCCTACATGGATTAGAATATGAGAGAGTATCATTGTAGATTCCACTGTTCGTTCATTATGAGAGAAGACGTATGATGGAATTTCCTACATTAGTTAGAACAGAAGAAAAAATGTCATTGTGGATCCCACGTTTCGTTCATCATAAGAGAGGAATTTACAAGTCACAACAATGGCAATGTGGGTGGTAGTATAATACAAATAGAGCCAACATGAGTTAAAGCAGAAGAGAGAGTGTCCCTGTAGATACCACATATAGCTCGTTCATTATGAGATATGACGTATGAGAGAATCTGCACTCCAGTGTCTTGTGCTTCTTTTCCTCTTTAGTTTAGCTATAAAATAAAGAAATATAAAACCTGAAAAAACCTAAAAATGAAATTGTTTTATAATGAACTGATTCATTTTTCTTAAGGGAAAAAGATTGCTATGATGTCCTTGTACAAATTTTTTTATACTCTTTTCACATAATAAGCAATGGACCCACAAAAACACCCTCTTTTATTTTGACCATGTGAACTCCACGTGGACCTGATAAGTATGATACCATTCTCCAATCTCTCATCGGCATAATATGCAAATTCCTTCTTATACTCCTATTATTGGAAACCCTCTCCCTTTTTTTAACTAATGAACTACTTTCTTTCTTTCTTTTTTATATTTTTGTTTTTTTTTTTATGATAAGTAAATGTTAACATTTATGTGTTTGGGATGTGGGAATTGAATTCTCAGGTGGAGAAAGCTACGGCACGCTTGGATATATGGGAAGACAAGGCAGAAACCAGGTCCTAGGAATTACTACTGAGTTGAAGCCTTAATTTGAGAAAACACATTGAAAGTGAATTAGCCGCAACCAGCAGTGGGAGAGAGCATGTCAAAGATGCTTTGAACGCTGCAAACCACCGACATGGCTAGACCGGTCCATCCATCTCTGGTCCAGCCCGCCCCTTTTGGCTGGCCCTGTTCATCATTATTATTTATTTTTAACAATGTGAGACCTTAAATACGCTTGTCTATTGTCCTTTTCATTCAACACTTTTTTTTTTTAAAATGAAAATAAAACTTCTATAGATTAAGTATTAAATAATGGGAAGAAGAGGTTGGGCACGCCGCTAGATTTTCTAAAGCTAGCAGCCGGGATGGGAGAGGTAGAGGAGACATTTTCAAGGAGTAGGAGAGAGAGAGTTAAACAGAGTGTTGGTCACAACGTTAACGTGCCCAACCTTTTCCTCTATATAATATAAAATGGAGGTTTTTTGATAATTCCCACATAATTTTTTTAGTCACATATGCTATCACTATGTTTGGAAGCCAATAAAGAAAAAAAAAAGAAAAAAAGAAAAAAAAAATACATGATACGACAAAAATTATTATTGTACAATGATTTTTTTACGTGTCTTTATGTGTTTGGCCTCTCCCTTCAAACTCTTTTTTTTTTTTTTTTTTCTAATGTTACTAATGAGATCCTTGGGCCAGCCCAGACTGGCCTGGATTACTCGATGCCCAGCCCAATATAGATGGGCCTGAACCACTTTCACACTCTAGGGGAAGATATTTTGTGTTGATTCTGTAACAAAACATGACAATTTTTCTATGGGTTCTTACCCAACTTAACTGGCCCCACAAACCAATCAAACTGTTTTCAGGTTCATTATATAATGAATAAATAAATCAAATATTTATCTTTATTTATCAAATAAAAATAAGGATGAAAAAACTCAGTCAGTCTGGTGTTGTCTCCACTTCATGTGGTCTGAAAATGCTTTCACCTGACCTTCCTTTGGCCCCACGTGCTGATGTTGATTATACCAAACTAGGACGACACATGTTGCACATGGCAACCCACTTGAGCAGCTCCTTCTTAACCCAGGCATGATCTGATGGGTGGGCCTAGTTCTTAGATTATGATTTCCCATCACTTTCCTCCCCTATGTTGGAAGTAGGCCCCAACTCTAAAATTTGACACATGACTCTTTCAAATCATATCTTTTCTATTTAATAGTTAGAATTATTACATCATCTATAACGTGGCTCAAAAGGTTGATCATCTGGGGAATCCCTTAAAATAAGCCAAGTAATGGTAATTTTTTGATATAATATTTTGACATGAAGAAAATAAATAAATTGAGCCGCTTTAGTGGTTGTAAAAAATAAACTCAATTGGTCAAACCCACCAAACACAACCAAGCAAACCGGAACTAATTCCCTATCGGACTGGCTTCAGTTTGGAATATTATGGAACCAGATGAATCAAAATTGATACAAATGCAAAGACCAAGAAAAAAAACTTTTTTTTTTTTTTTTTTTTTT
>NC_056567.1:29858729-29875179 GCF_013358625.1 Macadamia integrifolia | reverse complement strand
CATTTTATACTAAAGTAAATCTAACCTAATGTTATATTTGGTTTTCTAAAATATATGGCTTTCCATGAAAATAGAAGAATAGGTTAGTTTATGATTGTAGAAAGCTCATTTTTTTTCTTTTTCATTTTTCATTTAAAAGGTTTCGGTGTTTCTGTATAACTCAACATAATGAATAGACTGAAAAATGCTAGCACTACAATAGAAAAGTCCTATGAATCAATCATTCCTTCCATACATTAACTTTTTTTTCTTTTCTTCTTTGGTGAGCTTTGTGAATTTTGAAATAATAAATAAATAAATAAAAAGTATTGGAACTCAGATAAAGCTACGTACATTATGACTCTCCCCAGAAATCTTAGTGATAGAAGTCTCGTGTATTGGGTATGCCTTACTAGCACTCCAATGGATTTGTTTATAAAACCTGATAGTGCTTCTAACCTTGTACACGGTTGGATTTTGTATATTTTTTTTTTTTAATTTTTACTGAAAATAAAGATTAAATATGAACAATAAGCGATTCAAAAAAGGGTTGCAAGAATCAACTAGAATTGGATAATTCACCCGATCATGGTTTCAAAATTCAGAACAGACTAGCTGGTTCTAGGGTTTTTGGGACTGTTTCACTGGGTTTCAGATCGAAGGGGTCGACTCTAGGGTTTTGAGGACCAACTCTTACCGATTTCAATCCGATTCTCAGAGTTGGCAGTGACCGATTCAACCCTCCGATTCTCCGATTCTGGGTTTAAAATCCTTGCCCAACCTGTTTTAAGAGTTTCAAAGAGTGTACCAATGCATTAGAGGTTCACTAGCAGCCAAAGTAGCCAAGGGCATCACATGACATAAGAAAGCTTAAGAGGTCCATAAATACTTCCAAGCTACCAATGAAAGCTCTATGCCTCTATCCAGAACACCAAAAAAATAAAAAAATAAAAAAAATATATTACCAGCGACAACAACAACAACTAACAGATGAACTATCAAATTGTTGTGAGTTTGTTAAGTTTATCTAAACATCAAATCTTAAAGATGACAATGGAGTTAGCTCAAAAAGGCTTCAGTCCTTTGGATTATAAACCCTTTAAAGAAGGTAGGGGCGGCTTCATCTGGAAGATGTATTCATCTGCTTCTGTTTGTAACATTGTGCTTTTTCTTACTATTCTAAAGCCAAATGGTACTTTGGCAAAGAGTTTTTTTTATAAGATCCCCCAAGGTACTTGTCATGGGTTGAGGCCATCCCACACCACATCCACACTTAACCAGATCTTAACTCTCTTAGTTTCTCTACCTCAATTTAGTTTCTCTCCCTCTACTTAAGCTTTTTTGGGTTGTAAAACATTTCAACCAGTGAAGTTTCCAACTTGTTAATGAACTCATTTTTCCCCCTCTTTAATCATGGGGAATGGTTGAGACATTGATTGCAGGACTACATTTTCTTTGCAAGAAATGAATAACAAATAACAAAAGGGAGAAGGATCGACATGTTGCCCCCTTATATTGTTATCAGACATTAGGTTCTAAGCATCGGTATCATATGATAATGATACAAATACCAATATGGATAAATTGCATTGGCCAAAAAGTGGTTTTTTAATCGAAATCAACTCGATACAGCCTGATACAACCAATCAGTAGTATTATCAATATCAGTATCATAATGACTAATATGGTACATTTGTTTTATAACCCTATCATACACATCAAGAAAGGGAAAGGAGTTTCGACAAATGTTAATATGTATAAAAGGGGGCCCACATCATTAAATGAATATAAGAGAGACGACTTGTACACCGTAGAGTTATGTGCCTGACTTTTTCCATAACAAAATAGCCTGGACTGTAAACAAAATTTGCTTTTAGAAACAGTTTTCAATCACAATTACAACAATGTGATCTGCCTTATACAGACACATGCAAGAAATAATTCATCATAAATTCCTAATGGAAGCAGAAATAATGGTAAGGCTTTAATGTTCTTTTGTTTGCCTTTAGTCCTTGAAATGAAAGGGAATATTAAGTATACTTTGGATAGGCATGAGTCAAACCTTAGAGCCCGATTCAAATTGAAAATGGCAGCACAGGCTTTTGTATCATTATATTGAACCAAGCTGTAAAAGTTGATACATGGCTAACTTATGTTGTATAACTTCCAAAATTTTTGATTAACAGATAAAGATTGATTATTAGACAAATTATTCGACCCAACATTTAATCATTATATCATATTATTATTAATAAAATGTATAAGATATATAATAACTCATATTTAGGGTTTATTATACAGGATTTTTATAATTGAACAAATCCATCTAGTTAGAAACTGAATCAAGGTTACATGCTACACTCTGCTTAACAACACAGGAAAAAGAAGCATAATTTTCATGTACAAGCCAGTGTTCAAATAGTATTACATCATCTGGTTAAAGCCAGGTAACAGCATAATGTCATAGCATTCTTAAACAGCTCAATACATAAATAGCCATATCTGGAATTACTTTTGTTCCATTCGGTGGTTTATGTTCTTCTCCAAGGTGAAAATATTTCAAATATAGAAACCATTCAGCCGTAATCACTCTCAACCAACTGATCCCTCAAGCTTCAAGTTCATGAGCTGGTTCACTTCGGCACCAAACGCATCACGAAGCTATTCAAAGATATCCTTGAAAAAAAACCCAGAAATCATCGCTTTCATAGTAAATGTCACCTTGCCAAAAGCAGAATATTTGATCTTCATTAATTTTGGAGGTGCTAGTATTATGTTCAATGGGGACTGAGGGTTCTTCACCTGTTGAACGAATGGGATCAATCCACCATGTATAATTAATCAATGTACACAGCAAAAGATAAACCTTATAGAAAATTTATTCCTCTTGCAGGAACAATGTATTCCAAGCTTTAAAAAAAGTATATTTTGTCCTTATGACTGCAATGAGAATTCTCTGTAGATTCATAATTACAGCCGCAATCTGGTCGGAGTTCAATATCTTACGTATTTCAATAAAACAAATTTTCTGACCAAAATTGTAAATTGGAATTCAAAAAATACCGAAGCTCAAAATAAGTTGGGAATAGGGAAAAAATATATTCCCAATTTTTAGAATCTGAAAGATTCTGAAATTTATCAAAGAATCCAAAGTAAAAATTTTGTAAAATGAAATCATTGAGATTCATATTACAATGTCACCCTGAAACCCAAACCCTAAATTTCACCAGGAAAAAAAAAAAAAAAAAAAAAAAAAAAAAAGCAAGAAAAAGTTCAGCAAAATCTAAGACCATATTCATGTAACCAAATTTACGGGATCAGCCACTAGATTCAGTCACACTAATAGTACAAAACATAAAGAAACACAAAGGTCAATGCAAGACATTTCTAATCTACATGACCCAAGGGGCAGCTCAGTTGGCAATGACCAACACCTCGCAATTAAGAGGTCATGAGTTCTACTCTTCTTACGGCCTACCTCGCCCCCCTTCCCACACCCACCAAAAAAATCTGCTTTAAATCAACGACTTTTTTATTAATATTTTGGTTTTTTTTTTGGGGGGGGGGTGTTATGAAAGCAAGGGTCCATGGTGGTGGATCCCATAACACAGTTACACAATTAAATAACATAAAACTGATACCAAGATTAAGTACCAAGAAATTTTTATTATCCATTTCCCTTTTTATCTTTCCTACTAAATTATGAGATGAGTTTTCAATTATTTGTAAAGTTTCAATCACAATAATTGTAGTTTTTCTAATTGAGAGTCTTCTGTGGAAAGTAAAACAGAGTCAAGGTACCTCAGTTGCGAGTCTGATCTCTTTCACGATTTTCCTCTTCAGATGCCAGAGGTCTCTGGGCCTCTGGAAGGTGTTTGACATAGATGTCATGTACCATGTTAATGTAGTCATCAATCTTGTCAGCTGTCCAATCTTCAGTTCTTATCGGAGGAAGAAACTTTACAGTTAGAGGTGCTGGCCTAACATGCAGACTGTTTTTCCTCCACGCTAGGTGTGTCCCTGTCAGAACCATTGGAACAATTGGGAGACGAGACTGAAATGCCATGTGAACAAAGCCCTACACATAATAAAAAATATATATAAATTAAATAGGAATGAGACACAGAAAAACAAGAATACAAGATAAAGCATATGGTAATGGTAAAATCTGAAATCCGAGACTATAAGCAAAATAACTTCAGGGGGGTGGGGGCGGTATACACCATATGATGGATCCTACTAACCAAAGCCAGGGATATGATATTTAGACCATGACATCCAGACTAGGAGATCCAGTTAAGACCAATTCAGATCCATATCATTATCATCACCTGGGTTATTCTTCAAGAATTATGCTCTGATTCTTCATAATATCTGAATGATCTGAATACACAAAATAAATAGAAGAAAAATAGAGGGGTGGGGGAAAACAAACATGTACTTTTACCTTCTTAAATGGAAGCAATCTTCCATTTTTGGATCGGGTCCCCTCAGGAAAAATGATCAAAGAAAGATTGTTCCCAACAATTGCACGAGCAGCCTAAGCTCAGCAGAAGTCAGTACATAATATAGCCAAAATAGCAGTTGAAGAGATTTTAGAAAGAAAAATAGTACCTGTTTCAGCGACTCAATGGCTGAACTTGGGTTGGAACGATCTATACGAAGATGGTTTGCTAACACATATAACTGTCCAAACAGGGGGTACCATATGATCTGCACAAAGAGAAACTTGCTCTTGACTTTCCTTGTTAAATTCCCCTATAGATGTTGATTCTACCCTTTTGAGAACATAGGATCACGGCGTCTAGGAAACGCCTTGACAACTATGTTTGAGACACTTTCCCACAAAGTGAACTATTAGAACCAGATAATGGAAGTTCCTTTACCTCTTATTTGAAGCATAGGCATTGACCTAAGTAATTTGATCATAGTGGGATGCTTCTTAGATGATAGTTCTGTTAAGTATTATTAAGTGTTACCGCCAGGCTAAGGGTATCTTGGGTATTGTGTAGTGACTTATGAGTAGTATTGTAATTGTTTAGTTTAAGTTGTGTCCTTTATTGTCATCATAGTGTCATACTTTATAATTAATATATATTGTGGGTCATTGATCGCGGCTAGACATTCAGTCTAGTCATGAATTCTCTTTCCAGTCTCCCATGATTTCTCTCCTTGTCCTTTGTTTCTTCTTCTTCTTCTCTTCTTCCTTGGTTCTTGTGTGACTACTTTGAGACCTTTTCTCCAGTGGCTCATCTTAACTTTATTTGCGTACTTATATCGTTGGCTATTAATCTTAACTGGCCTCTGTTTCAGCTTCATATCAAAAAATGCATTTCTCTAATGTGATTTTGAGGAAGATATGTATATGGAAAAATCTCCTAGGTATGTTGCTCATAGAGATGAAGCATCAAAGGTTTGCAGGAAGGTATGTATATGGAATAATCTCCTAGGTATGTTGCTCATAGAGATGAAGCATCAAAGGTTTGCCATCTTTACAAGGCTATTTATGGGCTGAAACAGTCTCCACGTGCCTACTATGATAAATTTAGTATGGTAATTGGTGGTTATGGGTTTACACAATGCTTCAATCACCTTGTGGTTGTTTGTCGCTATTGTGCCAAGGTCGTCACTCTTGTGAATGTTGATGATATTATTATCTCCGGTAATGACTTTTCTAATATTGAAAATGTCAAGTCGTATCTACATCATGTTTTCAGATGAAAGATTTAAGGATGCTCAAACATTTTTTGTGTAATGAAGTTGTTTGTAGTAAAAAGGGTTTGTCTCAGAGGAAGTATGTGCTTGATCTTCTATCCAAGACTAACTTGTTGGGTTCTAAACCAGTTGATAATCAATCCTATGGAACCTCATCTGAAACTTGGAGCATGTGATGGTAATTGAAGATAAACATAAGTACAAGAGATTGGATGGAAAACTTATTTATTTGATTGTTACTTGACTAGATATTTCTTTTTTATTGGTGTTATTAGTCAATTCATGGAGAATCCTTAATAGTAAGCCCAATGGGATGTTGTGTGTTGCAATTTGGGATATCTTAAAGGTGCACTTGGAAAACATCACGTTTATCAACATCATGGTCATATTGATATTTTGGGTTACTCTAATGCTAACTAGGCTGGTGTATACAGTGATCGCAAGTCTACTATTGGAAATTGCACATTATCGGCGGTAATCTTATTCCCCAGTAGAGTAAGAAGCAGACAAAAGTGGTCTGGTTGAGTGCAGAGGCTGAGTATTGAGCTATGGCACATACTACAATGGAATTGATGTGGTTGATATCTATCATTCAGGAACTGGGTTTTTCGGTCAGCACCCATGGAGATGTATTACGACAATCAAGGTGCTATTTATATTGCTAGTAATACAGTGCTCTACGAGCAGACTAAATATATTGAGGTTGATTATCACTTTTGTGTAGAATGTTGTCATTTAGAAGCCGATTTTTACTCCATTTGTTAACTCCAGCAATCAACTTTGTGATATGTTTACTAAGGCATTGTTTAGGCCTGATTTTCTTAATGGTTGTTCCAAGTAGGGCATAGGAGATGTTTATGCTCTTGCTTTAGGGGGAGTGTTAAGTGTTATCGTCAGTCTAAGAGTATCTTGGATATTGTGTAGTGAGTTATGGGTATTATTGTAATTGTTTAGTTTATGTCCTTTATAATCATAACAATTTTGATAATTATTATCTATTGTGGGCTATTGTCATTGCACTTTATAACTAATACTTATTATGGGTTATGAGTCTTGGCAAGACAGCAAGACATTCAGTCTAGTCGTGACATGTGCTTTTGCTCTCTCACGATTTCTCTCCTCTCTCCCTTTGTTTCTTCTTCTTCTCTTCTTCCTTGGTTCTTGTGTGCTGGTTTCTTAGGTTGGGGCTATAACAAGTCCAAATTAATTGTCCTGTAAATATAGAACTAAAAGTTGACCAGATGGTATAAGGACTGTATATCTCATCCATGAGCTACCCATTAATTGAAAAATCAATATAAAGGCACTGCCAACCTTGATGATTCTAGGAGCCATCATATTTCTCTACATATATCTGAAATTTAATTTTCAGGAAGCTTGCCATTGCTACAGTAAATGTGTGCCACCCATACCTCCTTTTTGGCAATGCCAACAGTACCCGTTGGAGTCAACCACATTATAAGAAAGATATCTAGAGGAGATGCATGGTTACTGATATAAATAGCCCTTGTTTTGGAGAATTCGGCACCTTCTATCTTTATAGGATTTCCCAAAATCCACATCTGCAATCACCATTCCAGTCGAGAACCATTTTAAACTAACAAAGGCACAAAAAAAAAAAATCCCAGACATAATTCAGGATATAAATTACATAGAAACAATCGAGTTGATTCTAACAAAAGGATTATAGCCCATTGCAAGATCTTTTGCTCAAAGTGGCCACCCTCAAGAGTTGACTAGGATATGAAACACCCAGGTGTACCATTGAAACATTGTAGACCTCAATTGAAGGTCCATATTACTTACCAAAAAAACTTAAAAGGTCCCCATCTAATTCCATTATAATTTTCGAATTTAAGGTGCAAGTTGGTTTGTTATCTTTCCTACATCAATCATCTGGAAAACACAGAATGGATCCCCCTTTAGTGTCCTTAATGAAATTATGTTATAGGTTTGTATATTAATATTGAAGGAAACGTAAAGGCCCATGACAATGGCCTTCAGCACCTTACCTTCACTATATATAATTTTCCTGCCATAGGTTCTTCAGTTTTTTCCTCCTTTTGGCTCTTTTGCAGTCTGCCTTTTGCACTTATGGTGTATCATGTCCCTAAAGAACACAACATATTTGCCTCAAGGCACAGTTAGTCAGGTGTTTTTTGACGTTGTCCTTTGTTTCATGGCCATTCATGAGCTTTTCTTGACCTTCACCATTAGCACGATTAAGTTCCCTGACAACCAGTTCTTATCTTCACCATGAGCATGATTTGTTTCGTTAAGCCTTGCATCTCTATATCTCTGAAGTGGCATTACACTAATCCTAGTGATCCTTAGTACATCTACTTCATGATGTGACACCCATCTATTTTGTCATCTCCCCTGGAATTAGTTATATGCTCTAGTCTTAATTTAGTGTTATTGATTATACCCCACAATAAGCACACCTTCTAATCTTCAAATAGATAAAGAGCAACCCAGTGCACGAGGCTCCCACTACTGCAGGTTCTGGGAGGGGAAAGTGTACGCAGCCTTACCCCTGCTTCGCAGAAGAGGCTGTTTCTAAGTTTTGAACCTGTGACCAACTGAACTCTAAAGTCAAATAGATCCTTAAATTTATTCGCATGCAGGAATCTTGGTACAGGACAGGAGAGCTATCACTTCTCACTCTGGCATCAGTTCTTGCTTCTGCTTCTCACCCCAGTAACTACATCTAGATCTAATTTAGTACAAAGATTCAACTTCAATTTTTAAACCCTATCAACTTCTAAATATACCTGGGGTAATATAGAATGAGCTGGAAAAAATATATAAACAGCTAAAGAGTTCCTCAAAGTTTCTTATATTAGCTTTATATGATCCCAAGATGTATACTTTACAGCTAAACACGAACCATTATCATAAATCTAAAAAACATGTGTTTTCTTCAGAACAATTCAAATTGCACACCAACTTTGGAATATTAGCAATGTACGAGATTGATACTTGACATGGGAATCCCAAGGAAACTATAGGTTAATTTTTGCCACTAAAGGCTGACTATGATATGGATTGAATCCTCATTGCCATGAAGAATGTTCATTAAAATCCATAAATATTAGTTAAGGATCCTCAGTTCTTTGGTGGAGACATAAAGGCCAGCAATGCAGAGATTCATGTAGGCTAACCTTTATCACTAATCAAATGCAGGAAGCCTCTGGCCCATCCATGGGTAGACAGATTTGCTGTAGCTGGGCCACAGCTGTAGGCTCACAATTTACTTCAGTGATTGCTCGAAGTGTTGCTGTTATAATTTCACACTGACCACTCTTAAACTGGTCATAGTAGGAAGCAATAATGCATGAAATTTGAGGGATGAATAGGAAAAGCAATTCCTCCTTGAATGTCTAGATGTATCTACTCCGCAATCTGGGCAGTGGCCTCAATACTATAAGTGTAATATTTAAGAAATTCACATTCATAATGAGACATTTGTGTTTCCGCCGTTCTGCAGAAAGTAAGGAAAAGGAAAGGAAAACCACAATTTCAACCTAAGATCAGAAGCTCACTATTTCAACCACTAAACAAGAAGCTAACTCAAAGCAGAAACATTAGTTGAAATAGCAAAAAAACAATCATTTTTACTGCAACAATACAAACAGAGATGTTTGGTTCAGAAAACAGAGGCATGTACCAGCAAGCAGAAGCATGTACCAGCTTCAGCACCGAGGGCTGCTAAATAAGCATCCCATCTGCCACTGAACTAAGCCAGTCAACTACTTCGGTTGATTTTGACATTTCCACTAAAATGTAAGTGCCAAATAATCTTTTAAATGGTAAATCCAACTATAAACGTTGCTAAGCTCAACAACAATGTCAAACGGCTAGTGTTTTACTCATGATTTAAAAACTTAAATCGGATCAGTGGAATCGCCCAACTCATATCAGAATCGGCTTCGGACGATCCTGCACAACAAAATGGGATATATCAAAGAGGTAAGAAAATCCCACTTTCAGGTTGTTATCTTCTTTTCTTGATCACGAAAACACAGAAAAGTAAAGCAAACTCACTGTTTTTGCCAAATCTACAAGTTTCTTGGCACAAACCCTAAACATCTAATATTTCCCCTCCAAAAAAAAAAAGAAAGGAAACGTGGGCTGCAAAATTCGAAATTCTATAAACAGAAAATGGAGATTTTGGCGAAGAGGCAACCTACCAATAACCTTCCAGTCACATGACCATAAACATTTCCCTGCCTAATCCTCGCACAAGGCCATGGTAGCAGCAGAAACATGATCAGAGCCCACAAGAAGGTCGTGAACATCATCGTCACAAAACAGGTAACAATCTTTATACAGGATATCACAACGGCGATCCAGCTGTTATCGTCCACAAAGTCATCTGTCTTTGGTTTCGGTACTCCTGCTGCTCTCCGCTTAACTTTCGACGATTCTACAGCACTAGAAAGGGAGCTTGCATTGAAGCAGCTTCCCAGCCTTCGGCTCCTTAGAAATGAACTACCTCCAGCACTCTCCATTCAGTAAACTAATTCCAAATAATTTTCACGATCCTCAACCTCAAATTTCGATACACATATAGAGACAACAAAGCTCCAGTGATGAAATTTTCTATTTCCAGAACAACATGAATTGGCTGAACTCTTTCAACTTCGCAAGAGTTTATTAGAGTAAATTAACCAAGCAAGCTTACACGTTAAATCAGCAGAAAAATTGTCCACCGGAGACTACAACGTCGACAAATCATTAGAAACCTCAGCACCTTCAAATCAAGATTCTCCAGAATCCATACAGAGACTCAGATAAACTCCAATGTGAAAACGATGCTTCTAGTTCTAATAAAAATGGATTTGTAGACTCAATTTTTTCCGGTAAAACCTTAAAAGTAAAGCAAGAAATCTCACTCTTAACGATAACAGGAGCTTCGGAAGTTGTATTGAAGGAAAGAATCACAGAGAGAAGTGATTTTTAAGAGAAAAGATGATGAAAGCTGCAGATTAAGCTGCGAAGTAGATGAAGATACAAAGAAGAAGATGTGAGCCTCTCAATTTCTTTCTGGACAAGAATTACTGAATAGGGTGATTCTCCTCTCAGTCGAAGAGGGTAACGAAACGCTATGGTGGCTCTATTATCCATTATCCATGGCAGAAATTTATTTTCCTTTTTTACCCTTTTCTCGATATTTCAATATCGATACTACCCCTACCATATTGCTTTACCCAAACTGCCCCTTATTAATAACTACGGGAATGTTTTCGGGCACGCACCATGACGACGACGCGACCGTGAAATAGGGGTACACAAAATTACTATTCTACCCCCACCGAAGTTGAGAGGAATACAGATTTTCTCCAACCGCGGTGTGGTTGGGGAAAGACTAGCAAAAAGAGAGACACAAAACAAGGGAGAGAAAATAGGAAATATAAATCAAGAGAGAGTCAGAGAGTCAATAATGCCATCTATATTAATGCTCTAACACACACTCTCAAGTCTTAATGGAGGCAACACGTTGAGGTATCAATGCCAAATAATATCCATATTCTTCTGTTTTTCAAAAAAACTAAAGGAGATAGTGTTTCCTATGCCCACGGTTTTAGGTATAGGCATTGGATCAGCCATATGGATCAATTAATATTAGTATTGACTAGATTGATATCAATACCTGACCAATACAGATCAACCTTAGAGTACAGACATCTATTGAAAAATGATATTTTGATTCCATAATGGCTTGATACGACCAATATGTATCAGTAATTTCAATGATCAATACTATGGACCAAATCTTTACCCACACCATAAATTGGTGCAAAAAATGGTTTTGGCATCAAAGGGAGGTTCACATGGTCATGGAGGAGAGAGAGTTTCATTGTGGATCTAACATGGTCATAATGAGAGAGGACATAAGAAAGGATCCCCAATGCATGTAAGATCTTTTACTTGAAGAAAAATAGAAATTGTGCGCAGCCATCATCTACTTTGGAAATTGGAGAAAAAGTGTAACTATATATTAAGAGATAAGGTTCTCTGAGCCACCATGGGAGAATATGTTAGCACACTTTTTCCATCTCCATCCTCCTCACATAAAATGATCGTAATCGTTTTGGGTAAGAAAATACTACATGCAAGCACAGGTATACACCAACATGCATGGCCAATGAAAAGACGTGCACAAACATCTTTGGTAGAATAATGTGGTCATTTTATATCCACTATGTTTAGGCGTAGACACAAACTAATGGGTATTGTTCTTTCTTCTATAAATTAAATTGTGAAACTGATCTTAATAGCTGATAAGGTTGGTCTTACACGTTTTTAACTTTCTTTTTCTTATCATGAAGTTGATGTAATACAAATGGTGTGAGTCACAACAGATCAGACGGCTAAGATTTAATCATGAGGGGACGGTTGTCAGTTGCTCAACGCCCTTTAGAATTTCAAATTTTCTTCCTTCTAGTCGGAGTTTCTAGCAAAGTTCAACAGTTCAACTACTCAAACAGTTTTTCAAATGAGGTTAGCTAGCCACCAGCGAATCCAAGCGTATGGTCGTATTCTATCTCCTCCCCCTCCCCCCGGGAGACACTTATTCTTCTCCTCCTTCTTCTTTCATTGACTACTGACAAAATTGTCAAAAAGTTTTAGGTAATGTTTCGTGTTTGAAAGTATAGCCTATGCTAGGACCCATCTCTCTCTCTTTCATTGATGGAATTGATAGAGGCAATCATTGGCACTTGCCTACACCTGTACCTTCCACCATTGGGCAGGAAACACTCCCAAAAATAGTTTATAAGAGAAAATTGAATGGTTTTCCTTCAATCACAATTAGGGGAGATTCCTCTGACCAAGGCATTTGGATGATTTGAAATAATACCAAAAAAAAAAAGGGACCCTATTGAGAGGGTGTCAAGAATAGTAATAAGGGTATTATCGAGATTTTATATAACACAAGGCCCAATAATAACACTAAAATGGGTATACTTTAAGTAGTCCATGTTAGAGGTTTCAATTCCATAAAAAATAAAATAAAATAAAATGTTAGAGGTTTCAAGAAAACCTAGCCTCGATTTCACTTTTGAAATTGATATTTCGTAAGTGAGGTCTACACCAACCCTATACTTCTTAAAAGGAAGAGATTTCTCATAACACCATCGGGTATTAATTTAAGCGTATGAAAAATCTTTAATATAAATCATTAAATATAAAAAATATATTTTAAGAAGAGAGGAAGTGCCAAAAAATCTGAACACAGACGGAGTGTGAATCTTTTACCCATTATTAAAATTAGATTCAATATAAAAAAGCAGAGTGTAAACTGTAAAGTTCCCATGACTAATGATTTGGTTATTCGATCAACAATTTATATAACATTAAATTAATTGACAACTCTTTACCAAAAAAAAAAAATAATTGACAACTAGCTGCCAAAATTAATGAAAAATAATGGTAGATTCCAGATTATGGGTCTCACTCCACAATAAAGTGGTCGTGAAAAACGTGTTGGGTAATTTGGTTGGCTGCTAGTGCCATTGGACTTGGAGTATGGGCCATGGAGTGAACATCGTTTTTTCTTCTTTGTTTTACATGAAGCATCACGTCTTGTATTAAATTAGTTGGACATTGCCAAAGATAAAAGTCTTTCTTAGCTATGAGGAGAAAGACGTTATTAGGTTGCATAGTTACAGCACCAGTGTGAGATAAATGAGAAGACATGCAAGGGAATCAATAGGGGATGAGCATTTTATATTTCATAGGGGCAGAGGTGGGGGCTGTTATCCCCTTGACGCAAGAGCCACGTGACTAGATAGCATTCCCTTTTAAATATACAAATAAGGAAAAAAACCTAGATACAATGTGAGTAGAACACCGTGCTACCCCCATGATGGAGATGCTCTTGTCCGCTCTCCCATTGCCTAGCACGTTGGCATGTACCTTCGTCAAAAGGGTAGCGTTCTCTTGCTTTACAAAAAACTATTTTCATTATAATGGTCCCTTGTGTGCTACGTAAGATGGTGATAACATAGGCAAGCCATAGACTTGATCGAGAACCACTAAATTAGAATAATAATTCACACAAGGGTAAGGAGAGATGTTGAGATGTGAGTTATAGAATTTAGAATACTAATTCACATCGACATGTTACAGTTGATGTGTTTGAGAATGAAGCTCTTCAATCATTTTATATATATATATGCCTCTTGATAGTCAGGTCCCGAGGAGATTGAACTCATGACATCTTAATTGTGAGGTGATGGTCCTCACCAACTATGGTTGAAGCTCTTCAGTTATTCAAGTCTGTTGGAGATTAGAGAGTAAAAGATGTTGAAAATGTCTATTCTGTTGCTCTCCCAAGCACGATTTTTGAAAACAGAACCAGTGTCGACTGCCTAATTCTGATCTGGATCAGCCGAAGTCGGTCAGAATCGGTTGGAAAGATGATAGAATCAGCAGGAGAAGACCAAAAATGGGTGGGTCGTGGCCAATTCCAATCCAAATCCGCCGATTCACCCATCCAATTTACAATTCTTAACCCCTGCACCCAAGTCATCAAGAACTGAGAAAACTGAATAGAGCAAAATATGCTTGAAAGTTCTGTAAGCTATGCTATGACGCCCAATCCTCAGATAGCGCGGGGGAGGGAAGGTAAAAAGATGCCTCTGTTGATCAATGAAGCTTGGTCTTTTCAAACACCACTGGCCATCTGAATTACAGAGAAGAGAAGCAGGAGGGGCTTCTTCAAAGTGATTATGCCGTCCTTGTGGCATCATTCTTATGAGGTAATCAGTATATGGATATTAACAGAAATTTCTTTTTCAGTTTTTGGGCAATCTCCTTTGTCCATGGTCTAGGTGTGGGGGCAAGGAAAAAGGATTAGTCATGCAGAGACTGGAGAAAAAGTGGTGTTTCATACTTTCATCGAGGGGTCAACTTTTCCTAATGTAGAAACGGAAACCTATCCACGATGCAGAAAACACAACATAACAAAAGAAAGAACAATCATATGCTCGGTTAAAATCTGCTAAGATTTGTGAATGCAAGCAGTATTGGAAAGGAAAGCTGCATATTAATGCAGTTTCAATCTATGACTGAAGGATAACTTCCCAACTGATTTAAATCTTTCAGATACCTCATATTCACCGAGAAGGATCTCCCAAATCAATCGAGGAAGTGGAACAAGAAACTAAAAAACCTCTCCTTACCAAAGAAAGTGGAGTTCCTTTCTCTCTTTTGATGATATCCTTGTGAATGGTGGTCTTCTCCCAATTATCATCTCAGTTAACTTAAAAAGATACTTCAAGCTTCAAGTTTTACACATTGCTTGTCATCTATTTGCTCCACATCTGTCATCTAAGTCTTGAAACCCCGACCATCTGAAGAATTTTCATAAGTAGAATTCATATCATGATATCAGGACATATTCTTCTATATAACAGGGAAACTAGAAGAGCACAATCTAACATCCATATCTCCACACCATGGTTTGTAATTACAGAATTTCGAGAAGAAGCAATATACCCACAGATACTAACCAGTTTTCATTGCAGCAGCTCTTATAGTTTACATTGCTAGGTAACAGGGCAAGAAATATTCAAATAGTATCCGGCTATACAAGACAGACTTTAGGGAGATATGATAGAAGTTATGGGATGCCATAGTATCTTATTGAACTCTCTATTCTGGTTCTGAAATATCCCAAGGTTTACGGTGTTTTTACCCTTATTGTATTTATGAATAACCACATTATAACGAAAGTTGGTAAGCCAGCCAACGTCAAAACAAGCAAATGAAAGTAACAGCATAAAAGGGACACCACTACCAACTCTACTCAACAACTAAAAGTCATTGCCTTAGCATCAATATGTAATACCCTAAGTATACGTAATACCCTACGTACATTGACTCTCACCTCATTCCAGAATTTGCAAGTTCATCATCTAATGAATCAGTTGATCGAGAGGACTAGTTGGACAAGAAGTTAATCCTCCGTGAACTAGCTTGCCTGATTAAGTTTTCCATGCACCAAGGACCTTAACTAGAAGCAGGTCAGTTGGGAAATTGGGAACCACCAGAAAGTGGATCAGGTTAAAATAACTACAGATGCTTCTTATGTTCAAGACTCCAAAAACACAGCAGCTGGAATGGTTATTAGAGAAAACAAAGGAATTTGTTGAGCAGTATCAGGCGAAATGTCAAGGCATATTTGGAGGAAGAGGCTGAAGCAAAGGCGGTCCCTCTGGCACTACATACAGCAAGGAGGCATGGATTACAACATATCATTGTGGAGATATATGCAGAACAGATCATGAATCGGGTTGAAGACATGTAGCACCAAACTACCAGTCCTGTCATTGGAATCAATTCTCCCGTTTGTAAGACATGTTCGAATTTTACAGTCCATATTTCTTACACTCCCTATAAAACTTCTAGTTCACCGGTAAGACACCGCTTGGGAATAAGACTATGGTATTGAAGGTGGAATACCAGTTGTATTTTCACTGGAGAAACCAAAAGTAAAGCTGCTTCCATTTAAGGGTTCAAGTGGAGAAGAAGAAAACCCTTCAAAGTATTAGGTGAGGCTGATTAATTATTTTCTTCTGAGGTATATTCACTTGTACATGGTCATGTGCCATCATCTATTTATGGTTCTTGAGTGTGAGCTGAGCTGCTTGTACTTCTTGAATCAATAGTTACCTGTAGGAAAATATCGCGAAATCATTAAGCCTAGACTTACATAATCTTTAACAATTTACAATTGTGTGCTCCC
>NC_056567.1:29857440-29858709 GCF_013358625.1 Macadamia integrifolia | reverse complement strand
CCCCCCCCCCCCCTTCCCTCTCTCTCCTTCCCCGTGCACATGCTTCATTTTCATCCTTTAGTGATCACCAAGGAGTTTGGTGGTGGCCCAGAAACCCTAACACTAAAATGGAGGATTAGGGTTAATTTTCTGGTAGGGAAAATAGGACAGAATATAGCTTATGGTCTTGGTTATATGCTCAAATAAAGGATTATCAGAATAGGTGGCAACATAATTGCCCAAAACAATAGCGAATACAAAGGACCAATTCGGCAGAATTAAGGTATTTTGAATATCCTGAAATCCACAGTTCAGATAAGGCTGAAACTGGGGTCAAATAGCTTCTTGAGATGGCCTAACACTACCCAAAACAGGTCTGAAATCCTCTATTATTTGTGGGGTGCAATTAGGCTAGGTATAGATTGCAGCCAGAAAAGAACAATATGGACCAATTGGGTATAAAACGAGATCTAAAATCAGTGTTTGAGGTGGGGGTTTTCGAGGAATGGGTTAACAGAAAGTAGTACAAGAAATTTAGGTGAAACAGAGATGATTTGAAGGAGATGTGATCAAAATTGGAGGACTGGAAATTAGGTCCAAAACAGGGTATCACAGAAATGCTTGACAGACTAAGAAAATCAACCCGTTAAAGGCAGAAAAGAAGAATGGTAGCAGCAAAAGAATGCACTGATCAACCAGGCCTTGACCGTGTAATTTTGACCACAAGCACAGAAGGCACCAAATCGATATGCCTCAGCAAACCATTAAATATCTTATTTGTTAATTCAATTCCCATACACTACAATGCTAATCTAACCACTTCTTTATAGACTAACAGAGCCCCTAACCTTCTATTCCTAGTTCCTACTACACTTCGAACTTTAGAAACTTACATAATTTAACCTCCTATTCCTAGTTCCTACTACACTTCAAACTTTAGAAACTTACATAATTTCTTACGGTTGGGAGCTAGCCACCTACAAAATTTCAGAGCCTAATACAATCAAATACCCTCCAAAGTATTAGCATGCATCTTAATGTATGTCCATGCACACCTATGGTATTCCAACAAGCGCTCTTCAATCTCCCATAGTTTTGGATTTTTCAAAGCTTTACTTTGCCACTTGGCAAACTCTGTTTGGGCCAAAACTTGGCATGTGAGCAGGGTACCTTTCGGTCTACCTGCCACAAATTTTGGGCCACATCACATCTGCCACATTGCACATTTTTTAGGGCTGTTTTGGAAGCCTAAATGGAACCTTTAGAAAACTGCCCCCCACCCCCACCCCC